>NW_008631650.1:2196-30048 GCF_000691845.1 Merops nubicus
GAGGCAGGATTGCCTGCACATCTGCAGTGAGGGGAACCATCTCCACAGCTCACTAGGGTCTTCATTGTGTGGTTGCTGGGCTGCGGCTGAGCAGGGGCTCCCTCTTAAAGGGAAGTTGCTCCTGCAGCACCACTCATACCACTCTTCTGATTCTTTAATTGTTTTCAAAGTTTGGCACCGTCCCAATAAAAGAATGGAGATAAGTCTGATGAAAAAACAGCCCTCCAGAAAACAACACATTTTTGTCTGTTTCCAAGGGAGCGAGTTTGCTCTTTCATCTGGTGGCTCCAAGTGGAACAGGAGGACCTCTCACATCTTGTTAAATGCTTTATTCACACACACGTAATTAAGATATCCTATATCTACAACTCAGCATGCCTTTAATTAGAGACATTTCAGAACTAGAAGCGCTGGCAGAAACAGATAATGGTGCTGCCTTTGCGCATTGTCAGGAGACAAAATCGGCCACAGGAAAAGACGATTTCCCTGTAAATTAACTGTGCACTCTGCCTTGCCATTTACTGCTCTGTCCCCCTTAAGGCTGATGGAAAGGAGATGAAATGAGATTCCCGCCATCCAGAAGTATTTGCCAAGTTCACAGAATGAGAGAGAAGCTGTGGCCATGTGGAGAGGCACAAAGACTCACCCCGACAGGCATCCTTTCTAACACAGCTTATGGTGCAAGGGGCAACAGAGCCCAGCTAAGGACCTTCAGGGACCTACCTAGCCTCTGAGAAGACTTAGCACAGAGTGGTAACAAGATAAGCTTTACCCTAAGCCACCCTACACAACCAACCCTGCATCCAAATGTGGTTCAAGCACTTCAGGAGGAGAGCAAATCTTTCATCCTACCTGTGCTGTTCCATCCCCTCTGAACCTCAGGTTTAGAGCCACCTGTGAACCTAGTTTTGAAACACAGACATAGATGTCCATGGAATGAGGATGAGACCCAGGATACTACCCCAGCTTCCGGATGATTTCCTGGTTTTGCACCCGTCAGCAGCTCTTGATAGGAGCCTTGAGACTGAACAGAGTTGTTCAGACCTAGAGCAAGGCTAGGAGTTAAGATGACAGTGCTTAATGATGACTTGAAGGTGGATGACACAAAAAAATGGGACTTTCTCATGTCCTGGGGCAGCGCAGTTAAAAAATGTACAGATCCACCCAACGTGAACCTTAAGATCACGTGTTTTCAAGATTTCCCAGAGGCAAACCACATTTACATGTAGCCAGACAGTGGTAAGTGCTGATGAGGCTCTGTGTGAAATGATGAGTGACTTGTCAGAAAGTGTATCAAGGCAGGAGTATAAATCTAAGATTGAGAAAAGTCCTGGAACACAAAGAGGAGAAACAATTTTAAAGCTAGCTTTCAGAATGAGGATGGGTCTATTTGGATCAGCACAATCCTTGGATCTAGAAATGCAGAGAGATCCTTCGATCTAGAAATCCTTGGACCTAGAAATGCTGATAGTAGCACAGAATTGGTGATATCTCTTTATTTGGTCCCAGTGACATCTCTAAAGGATCCTCTGTTCAGATACTATCCTCCACATGGAAAGCAATCTCAGAAAGGAAAACCAGAACAGTTTCAGAACAAAGTCAGAGGAAGGACTGAGATCTGGACAGCCATGCTCAAGGAGAGATGGGAAGGCACAGTTTTGTGATGACAGAATTTCAGTGGTCTGAGTTTAACAATGAGTACAGGAAGAGATTTCCAATAGCTGAGGGCACAAATGTTACTCAAGAAGCCAAAAAGGCCAATAGAGCAGAGCGTCAAGCTAAAGGCAAGGAAAACCAGACTAGAAACTGAGTGGCTATACTTCACCTTTGCCAATCCATGCCTAAGGATATGGTGCTTTCCTCAAAACCTATTCATTTCTCAACCATTTTTCAATGTTTTCCTAACTCTTCCAACCCTCTCACACAAGCTGCAGCTGATGAAGAGATCTCTGGATTAAGTTCCCTGGTCTGTGATATTAAACAAAGTTAAGTAAGGATGGCAATATTTTACTGTGCTCCTTTCTTAACCACCACATCTAAGATTATTCTTGCCCCTCCATCTTATTTCAGAAACAATGCTTTGGTGTAGCAGGACTGTGATCTCAGGGGATTACAAAGGTGATGCAAGAAAATAAAGACAGGGCACTGATGTTGTCTGTGGGCTACACACATTCGATTGAAGTGCAGCTTTGTGAATTTCTTATATTCATGGGTTGATTTGGGAGCAAGATATGAAACAAAGCAATAAAGGAAGCTGCCACTTGAGAACCCTTTTTTTTTTTTTTTTTTTTCTGTTATCTGTGAGTGAGAATAGTTCTATTCCAAAACAGCCACCCTCCCCCTCAGCAGCTGGGAAAATGGAGTTTTGCCTTCAGTGGTCTGAGCTATTTAGCTGTTTGTAAGAGCAATGAAGAAGAATGTTTTCTCTAGAGGACCATATATGACTGCCAGCTCATTTTTCCATTTTCTTTGTGCATACAGGAGCTGCACAGCTCGGCTGGCTGCTGCATGCTGCATCCGACGAACCCTGAGAGAACTGGCAGAGCCCCTGCCCTGGAGCTCAGGTCAGGCAGGCAGGGAGGAGACGGCAAGAGACATAACCAGGAGGTAGCCAGCCACACCAGCAGACACTGGGAGACTGCTGGGAGGAGCAGGAAGCAGGCACACGACAGTGAAAAATGGTGTCTTGAGTTATGCAGATTTTAGTACAAACCAGGAAGGCATGACAGAGTTTTGAACTGAGAGCAAGGCTGAGAAAGGGCCTCCTCTCCACTCTTTGCCAATTAGTAGGCCACGGTGTCCTACCAATTCCAAGTAGTTGTTTTTTTCCAGTGAACAAAGCTTCTCTAATTAATGTTTTTCATTCTAATTCGTGTTCAAGGAAAACCTAATTCAAAGCTCAAGCAGCATTTTGCTATTTTTGCGGAAAACAAAGATCCATCTTTGAATCAGATTTGTGGACAGATCCATCTCAAGTCTGTTGTCCAATTGAAGTGCTGCTCCACTGTCTCAAGAATGAGACTCACCTCATCTGCCTTCAGATCAACTCTGTTGATATCTGCATCATCCAGACTCCCTTTTAGTAGAGAAAGCAGCATGTCAGCTTTGCCACCTCCCAAAGTCTGCCAAAGGATGAAATGAACTGCTTACCAAGAGCACTTCTTCCTCTCGGAGGACTACTGGAAGGGCTCAAAGAGAGATTTAATTGGGAACTTGTAGCTTAAATTCCATTCAGAACTGAAGGAAGTGACAGATATACCAGGACAAAGGAATTCCTCATGGGATACTGACAGCACAAATATCTGATTGGTTCTGATGATATAGACACAAACCAGTCACAGACACTAGTTGAGGAAAAGAAATGTAGATCTATAGTTAAGCTATAAATAAATAGATAAATAGATAACTAACTAAAGTTAAATAAGTGTTAACAAAAAGCTGAAGTACAGTATATTTTGAGTTTGGACTCATTACAAGCAATAAAATGGCTTGACAAAAGATGTTCAATTTCCCCAAAGATCACGCTTTAATTAATTTAAAATCATAAACCAATTAACATATTAAATACTAAACACTAAACACTCATACTTTGTACTCAGAGATGATGGCTGGCATTTAGAGAAAGGAAAAGAAAAGCCGGATTTCTCATAGATAAGGAGGAAGTTCATTCACTTGGGCACAAAAATCACAAGGAACATGATGAACACCCTTTCAGGTGCAAAACTCAGCTCTGTCTTAGTAGCAGAGCCAGCATGGAGGGGTGAAAATTGGCCACATATTTCTGCCTTTAAGGGAGGCAAGTGAGCAAATGCTTCTCCAGACCCACAAGGCCACACAGTACCTGGTTCTAGACTATCGTAAGACAATGTTTCGGGCAAAAGGTTGGGTCACAGGAGGGGCAACACTGCCTTCCTTCCCAGTTTATTTCTAAACTGCCTGGTCCTGAAGATCGCATCAGAGCTATGTGGAGAAAAGTTATCGAGCTGATAAATCCACCTAAGTGGGCAAACAGCTGGGATGGAAAACATCTTTTTGTAATGAAAATACTGGTTTAAGTTTGTTATTCTAATCAAAATGTCAATTTAGCAAAAATGCTTAGAGTCAATGCTTCTAAATTAAACATGCTTGTTCCAAGATGACATTCAGAAAAAGTTCTTCTTTGCTGAGAAAAAAGGAGGAAAATAATAAAAAAAAGCATTTTTGTTTGCCTCTTTTGCCAAAACAAAGCATATTCTCACAGGAGATTTTCTTGCCTGGTTTCTTGTAGTTAACTTGTGGCTATAAATCCATTCCGATTATGAATTTGCCATCTGATCTGATGACATGGGCCTCATTCTGCTTTCCTATAAACCTCATGTCACTCCCCATCCAGAATAAACTCCCACGGAAAGTTTGAGGAGCTACAGATTTCTTGACAGAGATTTTACAAATCATCGTCACCTGAACATTGTCTTTATGTACTCACTTCATGAAAGTGGGACCTGGGTACTGCTGACCTGCAGATGGTACCCAAGCACATCTCAGAGGTCTGGCTCCCTGTTACCAGCATGGCTTAAAGTCTTAATGGAACTTTTACACAGCTTCCACACTTGGAACCCAAAACTTCCCTCTGTGATCATATCTCATATGTGCCAGTAGGAACATGGCTCTGGCTTTGCTGACTGAACTTCTCTTGCCCCATCCACCTCAAAACATTTTGATGGCTGCTTACAGCACCTCAGCTCATGAGGAGATAACTTGGTTTTGTTGTTTTCCTCAAAACTTCAGAGCTGGCAAAAGGTGTCAGACTGCTTTAAGTATGTCCTAGTTTCAGGTGTAGCTTCAAGTGTTCATCCTGCAGTCTAATAACTCTCCAAATGGTGTGACTTAGGCAAAGGAGAGAGGCTTGTTTCTCTCTGGAGATCAAAGTTATACCAGCTCAGCTGTGCTGTGGAGCATTGCTGCAGGGGCTGGCTGGAGTGCACTTTTGCTGGAAAGCTTTTCACCTAGGATTTGAACTCAAACTTCTCAGTATGTAAAGTTATCTGGGAACCAATAAACTCTCTCCAGGTGTGGAGCTGAAGAAAAAGACACCCTGGTAAGAGGACTCATCTGTCTGGGTCTCACCTCATGGGAGTTTTTGAGTCAATCTCCCAGGAACCCCCATGGATAATCTGTGCATCTTCCTCTTTCTTCCTTTGATGGACAAGTGTTTGTTTTCCTATTTTTCGGCCTAAATGAGGTGAAATTGAAGATGCCAGAAACAACAGTTCATGTTTGCTAGGTGATTAGGAAACCAGTCAGAGAAAGGGTGAAACTTTGGGTGATGTTTTTCACTGACATCAGAGAAGAAGGGCATGGCCTGCCCTATTCAAGCAGTTCAAAGAATTCTTTATATGGAGGAAGAAGGACTAAATACAAGGACTGGGAAGGGAAAAAAAAAAAAAAAAAAAAAAAATAATCAAAGAGTCTTTAAAACTTTGGATACGTGTGGGATCCCAGATGCCTTCCAGTGATAACATGTTATTGCTTACCATTATTGCAAGACAGAATTAAAATTGCTTTTGCACTTCAGTTGTGCATTTCTGGACCACGGCATGCCAGCGTGTCTTCTATGTGTAGCAGGAAACTGAATTTCTGGGTTTATAATAATGGTTTGGAAGGCAATGGAAAGATCCCTAAGCTGCAGTTTACCAGCAGTTCCTACTGTGGGTTGTCATAATCCTAACCCCATCTAAGCACGGCTTTCATTTTTGAGCACATCAGCTTGTGTGGGGCTCTGGACTTAGCACTGAAATTGATAGAAGTTGTATTTTAATGGGATTTCTGGGCTGTTTATAGAAAGCTACAGGACAGTGAGCACAAAAGAGACTGTGAGGAGAAAGGGAGCTTTTTCAGCAATCCTGATAACAGAGACTGTGTCCTGTGTGTCCATGGGGTGCAGGAGAGCTTCAGGTCACCAAAACAAAGCTCTCGCTATGCAGAAGCTTTGCACAGAGACTGGGCCAGTACGTCACGAGGCTCTGGGTTGTGCTGCGCTTGGGGAGATGAATGTACAGCCAGAAGGAAGACAACCATATTCAGTCTACCCTACAATCCTTGTCCCTCATTGAGAAAGATAAGGTGTGGGGTTTGTGTCCCCACATTGTCTGGACATGGAGTACAGGTGGAAATCATCCAGCTGGTGGAAGATGGTTTTGCACAGCCAGGACCAATCTTCTTCTGTCCAGGCTCCTCTCCCAGGCCCCCAGCTCATTATCCTGCTGTAATCCAGCATGAGTCTTTTATCCAGGCAAAGGACGTGGGCTCTTTGTGAGACAATACCCAGATGTGAAGATTCACCTTATCCAGGGATGGACATCAAAGACAGGCATCCTTCACAGGGATGTGTTTGACCAGTGCCTCTCTGCTGACTACAATGACAGCCCAGGACAACCAGCTCCCAGTCTTGGATACCAAGAGACAGGGGGGATGAAGCCTGACTCTGCTGCGACAGTCATTTGTTACTTGCTACTATTTGTTTCTTTGGGAATTGCCTCACTTATTCTAAATAATTTAAAATTTTGTACACAAAAACTAATCAGGAACACAAATTATCTCCTTTCTAAGCCTAGGAAGATATGCAGAATCAGCCAGAAATCATTTTGAAAATAATAAAAGCAGATTCAGTGACAGACCAAAAAGCACAGTGAGTACAGCTGTGAGCTGCTCTAGGTTTATCTCAGCTATTGAAGAGCTGACAAAAGGTACTGGTCTCTCTCATATTTAAGTTTTTAAGCTAACAAATTGGTTGCATGCAGAATTGGGAAAATAATGAATATTCTGCTTCAGCTGCGGAACCAGAAAATTTGGAAGAAAAATGGCACGTCCCATTGAAATAAAATGGGTGCTGTTTCTTTTTAAGCAGAATGAACAATCCATTTAAAAACCACTATTTTTAGTCAACTAAAATTTACCATCCACACGAAGTGAAATGTTTGTCTTCTTTTCAGAACTGAGTCCTCCTGCTCAATCTTTTTCCCTTAGTAGAGGGGGGCAAATTTCAGAGCATTTCTTGTCACTTTAAATGATATTTTACCCCTGAAAATTTCAGGTTTCTGGTACTTTCATTACTTCTTAGAACAACAACAACAAAAGTCTGAGTACATTTTTAAGGTGGCTTGGGTCACTGTGACCCCAGATGTGAGGTGCCATCACCTCTACATTCAGATGGACACACCAGACCAGAACACCTCAAGCCCTTCTCAGCCTGTCTTTCATTTAAAATCAAGAGCTTCAGGCTTTGGAGTGACAGATAAAGGTCCCATCTGGACCTGGGGGAACAGCCTCTGTGGGGAGTGGGCAGAGCTGGGTCACAGCAGCCTGGCAGGACACAATGCTCCATCCCACAGGGACACATCTCCAGCTCGGCACCGCACCGCTGCCGTCGCCAAGAAATTAAAGAGGGAGGTAGTGACAAATCGAGTTATGTCTGACATGCCAACTGTCTGAATTATGTTTCCCTTCCCCAGAATGCAGCCCATAATCACAGCAATTATACATGACAATCATTAATAATTGCATTTTACTTCAATCAGTTTTTACTAAAATATAGCCCTTGTGCCAGGTTTCAGTTAATTTTTCCTATATCTGTGTCTCAGGCATTTGCAATATTCCTGTGTGAAGATCAATCAGGACAAATGACAGGATGGCATGCTACATTTCTTGGGGGAGCCAATTTTTAATTAATTGTTATTCATAAACTAATTATTGGATTTACAAATGAGTTCTTGGGAAATTCATTAGCCCTTGGAAGTGGCATGTCAGGCATTTGCAGAAGGATATGAGTCTGCTTGTCTTCATAAGACTGTAAATCCGTGTCTTGAAATGCAAAATGTTCTTGTTTTTTTTTTTTTTTCCTGGAGCTCTGGGACCGTGGCCAAGGTCATCTACTGTCCTGCTGAGGAGTGCTGGCATCTCCTGCCTCAAACTTGTTTTAAAAGCAGTTTTGAAAGAATTTGCTTACAGAACTGGGGAATGGGTGTCTACAAGTGTAGGTTCAGGAGCATTTCCAGGAGACAGCTGCCATGCAACATGTGCAAGGAGCTAAGAAAAATGGACATTGCTTTCAGCTTTGCCACACTTCTGACCAGTCCCTGGCTGCATCCCTGGCTGGCACAGAGCAGCGAAGTGCACGGGCTGGCTCCTTTCTATCTGAGCAGCAGAATTTCCTTATGGATACACAGGCAGCAGCTTGTCAACAGCAGCTGCCTCAGATCCCTGTGCTGCCCTAGACCAGCATCTTGGCAGAGATGTGCAAGAGAGCCTCAGAGAGAGAAGTAAAAGGGAAACTGAGCTTCCACATCCCCCCTGGAGCAAACACCCTGGGATTAATCGTTATTGTCTGCTATTTATCTCCATTGCTGAAAGGATCTTATGTAAATGGCCTTGATGATGAGCGAGTTTCTGCAGAGGATTGCAGGAGGGATCATCTCTGAGAGCAGCTGTGGGTGCCTGCATTCCCAAGGCTGGGAGAGCATTGCCAGGCACCTCAACTCTGCTTGCTCAGAGGCTTGTAAAGCCTGATCCATCTTTATTGATTCTGCCACCACTGCTCTCTGGGCTGCCTCGGTTTTCTGCAGAAGTAGAATGTTGTGGGACGACTTCCTGTGAGCTGGCAGCAGTCACAGCAGCTGGCTCTGTACCCAGAGCAGAGCAGGGGCTGCCAATAATTCATCTGCCCTACAAAAGTCTCTCTTCCTGTGCCCCAGCCCAAGTGAACCTGCTTCAGATGTTGCACCAGGACACAATGCCCTTTGCAATGTTTCTCTCAGCCTGGCTGTGGTGGAAAGCTGAACAGAAGCTCCTGTCTTCTTTCCAGGTTATTGCAAAGAGGTGATGGCTAAGGGAAGGATGGAGGAGACACCTGTATAGGTCCTGGGGCAAAGGCAGAGCCGAGGGCGTGAGGCCATGCTGAGCATCTTGGATTTTCCTCCTGCTTAGAGAAGTGCTGCTGACCATCTGCAGCAGCTCCTAGAGCTGCCTTATGCCCAGGAGGAGGTATGAAGAAGGGAGGTCAAGGGCAAGCCATTGGATGAAGTTTTGTCCAGGCTGGCCCAAAACTCTCCAAACCTGAGTTTCCATTACTGGGTCCAGTAGGGAACAAGAAAGGCCACACTGCCCTTCAAGAAAGCATGACAGCTGGATGGCCTGTGGTGAGAAGGGTGATTCTTATGACAGCAGGAGTGCTGGGTTAACAGGAATGCAGATGAACAATTCAGGAGCACACTGAAAAAAATGCTACTCTAAATAAATAACAGTCCTGCTTCTGTCACAGGACCATGTTGTCTCTGTGGAGAAAGTGATGCCCTAAACAACATGTCTGTAATACAGGGATTCAGAGAGGGCTTTTTGTGGGAAGAATTAGTCAAAAATGAAGGGAAGTTTGGCTCTGAGGGAAAAGGGAACATTCCGTTTCCTTGGAGAGCTAGTATTGATGATCAGATTGCTAACAAGGAGTTGTGGTCACACGCTTCAATCTGCTCTTAGCACACGAGTGTTGTTTCCCTGCACTAAAGCTTGCTGCTCCCCTTTTGACTGCTGTCTTATGGCAAACACCCCTGAATCTCAAGTCCAGTTTGCTGCTTCTCTTGCAGCAAACCATCTGTGTTGCAGGCAGTTCCTTTGGGACGTTCATAAATGGGTGCAAATGTGGGATCTCAGCTGGATCTCAGCGTGCAAGAGGAAATTTGGGAATATCAAATGGGCAGAGGAGGAAAAGCCGTCCTCTGGTCAGTGTTGCTTTCAAGGGACAGACTGTGCTGCTCATTCACCAGCATATGCTCATCCAGCAGCCAGGCACTGCGGCAGGGCCAGGACCTGGCTGTGGGTGTGCTCCTCACAGCCCCAGCTCCACTCATCCCATCTTCTCTATCTTAAACCCTCCATATAAAGTGATGAAAAACACAGAAGAGAGCTGGGAACAGAGGGACCAAGTTCAGTCCGCCTTCTAAGGATAAGTCTTCAAAGTTGTTGTTTTTTTTTTTTTTTTTTTTTTTTTTTTTTTGTGCTGTGTCTTCATAACTTTATCTTTTTACCACCTCACTCTACCTTCCAAGACTTTGCCTCATTGCTAGATACTGACAGCTACGCAGGTAAGATAAATCTACATCATTTTCATCAAGCAAAAGAGAGGAGAAATATTGATGCCACACTGATTTGGAATCCGGATCCTTGTGCAAATACCTCTGGTGGGGCCCCTCTGTGATATTGTCTGGCCTCAGGTGCTAAGCTGAGGCTGCCCTTGTGCATCTTGCAGTGAAACTGGCCCATTGCAGCTCATTTTTGATGAGATTTCTCTTTGAGCTGCATGTCCTCAGTCAAGGGTATTAACTGTTTTCAAATATGTGAGATGTTTGTGTTGTTCTTGCTGGAAGCACTGGTCAATTTTATTAACTTCTGCCAATTCCATCTTGGTTCTAACACAGAGACCCCTCTGATTTGTGGTTTGTAACTAAGAGGGTTCAAAGGTGCGACTACCTGAAATCCTGATGAAAGGGGAGTGTTTGAAACACAGTTATCTCAAGACCACATCGCCTTTCAAGCTGGCCCTACAATTGGGAATTCAAATGTGCCACAATGGGTAATCTGAAGAAAGCTTTCCAAAGCCTCTCCTGAAAAAAAAAAACAGAGCTATAGATGTCAAAGGTTTTATTACCAGGAAAATCTCGATTCAAGCTGAAACCAAAAGTTGCTATCAGTGCTCCTGAAAGGAATGAAAAATGCCCTTGTTTATCCTATCGAAGTTTGCAGAAGCAGCAAAAATTCATGTGCACTGCAAACTTCTGTTATTTGTCAGCTATGACAAGGCCAAGCACTTAATAGATGGTTTCATGGTTACAGGGGCGGGGACCAGTTTATCTTTATGTGGGTAGAACCAAAACTGTGTATTCTATACTCTCTATGTCAGTGCTCATGGGCTGTTAAGAAAATCATGGGTAGCAGCTGCCCAGGACAGACCTCACACCCCAGGCTATAACAGATAAGGAAAGAGGTTCAAGGTCAGGGGAGATGTTAACACCTTTCCCACCCAGCAGGAGGAGTCCTCCCTGTTAATGGGCCCATCCATGTCTCGCCCCATGACTCATACAGAGCTCCCCCCAGGAGCTATTTCTGTTTAATGGACCATCAAGGACCCACTGCATGACTCATAGACTGATATCAACCCATTGTGAGATGCTCCACCCAGGGGGAGGAGCCAAGTGCTCCCACCTGGATATAAACTGGGGTTCAGTACAGCACAGGGGGCCTTACCCACTGGATTTCCAGAGGACAAGAGCTACCAGATCTTTTATACGAAACCACTGCTTCATCTGGGCTGCTACCACCACCCTAACTACAGAGTATCAGGTTGTATTCTGACTCTGTCTGTGATTTTTCCTTTGTATTATTGCTTTTATTTTTTTTTCTTATTAAATTGTATTTCTGACTTGGAGTCTCTCACTGGTTTGTTTTCAAACCATTACAGATGGGAAGGCAGAGTTAGCATTTCTAATCGAGTTCCTCAGATGTTCAGAGGAGGGAGATGTTGTCTTTGGTGACACCCGTGAATGAACTGGGGGTCAAGCCACTCCATCTGCTTCTGGTCAGGGAACTGATTGCTCTGTCCATAGGCCCCTCCTGGCAGCACACACATTTCCTTGCCAAGTGATGGATGTTCAGGAGGAAAATGGGATGCCAGCAAGAGGCAACACTAGCAGCTTCTCTGCAAGAAGCCTGTACCCCTGCCCAGAATAAGAAGGTGTCAGAAACTAAACACAAGCTTAGTTTCAACCCTGCCTGCCATAACTGCCACCTTCCTGGGAGGTCCACAGAAGCTGTACGTGGAAGGTGGTGTTGGTTTGAATAATGACTGCACCCCAGCATGCAAATTGCATCACTTTGGGACCACTTGTAACGGTACTATGTTAGGTTTCTTTTCTGTGTTTTGTTCCAGATCCCTTGTCTCAGATGTGATGCATTGGAAAGGATCAGTGAAACACGGGTGAGGAACGGAAGCCAGGCTTGGGGCAGTAGAGGAAGACAGGATAACAGATCTGGTAACACTCCCTTTGGGTGCCAGGAGGCAGGAATAGAGCATGAAAAATTACACAATCACACCAGCATTGCCATCCTCCTTCCCCTAGCTCAGGCTTATACTGACAACTGAGAAGCTGTTGGTAGGAAGTGTCCTGATATCAAGGACATGTTTCTAGACAGAAGGATCTCAGGTGCATTTCAATCCTGGAGCCATTTTCCACTGCAAGGAGGACATCCCACCTCACTCCCCAGGCTTTGGACAACCCTTTCTGGACCTCCCCTGTTGGTTTCTGCATGGGGACCGGGACAATCTGACCAACTGCTGTGAGAAAGCTGGCCCGAGTCTCCCCTGTGTCAGGCTTAATCAGGAAAACAAAAACCAGCTTGACTCTTTAGGGGCTGAAAGAAGGAATTTGCCTCCCAGGAGGTTCTGTCTCTTTTGCACACTCTGAAGCAATTGCTCTCCAGCCCTGAGCAACCTCTGCAGTGTCACCACATGCCTTTTTAGCAGTGACAGCGAACGTGGGGAAATGTCTCTGCCTGCTTTCCAAGCCTCATCCCTCACACTTGCTTCTCAGCTTCGCTCCCTGAGACTGTTGTCTATGATTAGCTACTGGCCTGAAGTCAGAGAGCCAACATCAAGGCTCCTGCCAGGTACCTATATCTGGCTGTATCTCTGCACGGTCACCTGCATTAGTTGTGCTCCTGGGAGGAGCTGTGTTTGCTCTGCACTGCTTCCCAGCCAGTGTTCCTCAACTGCAGCCAGCCTGGTTCTGCAGCATCACCTGGAAAATTCAGTGGTCCCAAAGCACTGGTAGGCACAAGCCACCACCTGAACTGATACTTCAAAATTTGGTAGAATCTTCAAGCTTTCAGAAGATCTTTACTGCAGGGCTTGGGATGTGAGTCATTTGAATTTCCTTGTCTGAATTTCCCACCTTTTTCTTTCAGGTCAAAATTTTGGTTTACATGTTGATACTTGAAAAAAAGCCTCCTGATGTTTGTAAAGGTGCTGGTATGAGTTGTACCCACTCTGCCTTTGGACCTCCTGCCAGGTGGATACTGCTGGAGCATCACCTCCCAGACAAGATGCAACACCACAGAAGTCTTTGCAGTTTACTGGGTGTTGATTTGAGATGAGGAGGAGCCTTCAGGTCACCCAGACAGTGCCTGTCCTGTCCAACCTGGTGTCTAGAGAGGCAACAGGAAGAACAGTAACTCCCTTTGACTGAGATGAGTGAGGTCCAGAAATATCGCAAGTATATATATTACAAAGCCAAGAATTTATCCCAGAGATCCTGACTCCTCAGAAACCTACTGAGAATACTTTTAAAATACCCAGCACAGCAAAATGTGCAGATTGTGCAAGCGATTAAAGCATCTAGGCCAAGGGGCTTACACCAGGACACCTTTGGGAATAGGGAGATATAGGCACTACCAGGATAAGGTTCATCCCACCTTATGCACCTTTATTAGGACATACTTGCACATCCCCCTGCAATGATCCAGGGTGGGGGGAGAGTGGCTGGAAACTGCCTGATGGAGAAAGACTTGGAGGGGGTTGGCTGACAGACAGCTGAAGATAAGCTAGAGTATGCCCAAGTAGCCAAGAAGACCACCAGCATTCTTGCTTGGATCAGCACCAGTGTGGCCAGCATGTCTAGGGCAGGGATTGTCCCCCTGCGCTCGGCACTGATGAGGCTGTATCTTGAATCCTGGGGTCAGTTTTGGGCCTCTCTATTCCCAGAAAGACCTTGAGGGGATGGAGCATGTCCAGAGAAGGGCAATGAAGCTGGGGAAGGGTCTAGAGCCCAAGTGTGGTGAGGAGCAGATGAGGGAGCTGGGGGTGCTAAGCCTGGAGCAAAGGAGGCTCAGGGGAGACCTTCTGGCTCTCCACAGCTCCCTGACAGGAGGCTGGAGGCAGGTTGAGGTTGGTCTCTTCTCCCAAGGAACAAGCAGCAGGACAAGAGGAAACAGCTTCAAATTGTGCCAAAGGGAGTTTAAATTAGCTATTAGGAAAAATGAGACCAGATAACCTGTGTTTCAAAGGGGCCAGGCTGGTGATGTGTGCCTGACTGATGGAAGGTGACTAACCCAGCACTCAAATCCAGCTCCACACAAAGCTGTTTATTTCCCAAATTTTCACATCTCCCTGTCTCTGTAGGACATGCTTTTTTGGTCTCGATCTCCAAGGAGATGGTCTCCAACACTTGGTCTCTCTTAAAATATTTTTGTTTTTAAAATAAAGGGGATTTACCCCTTTCATTCACTACAGGCAGCAATATCTGACTGACAACCCAACCACAGGAGACAACTCCTCTCTTTGAGTTGTTGAGCAGGGAGTTGCAGGAAGGGAGGCATCAGTTTTGCTCACTGGAGCTCAGGAGGACTCCTGGCCCTGCTCAGATTAGTTTTAGGTCCCTGCTCCTATCAGTTGTCAGTCAGAGGGAACTTCTTCTGCCTCTCATCTTCCTGGTACTGGTTTTTCTGCTGGCATGTCTTGCCAGGTGCACCTTTGCTCAGCCTCACAGTGGTTTGTCCTGAAAACTTCTCACCCCCAAAACATGTCTTTTTGGTTTTGTTCCTCCACAGAGGCTCTACAGAGACAGATTCCCAACTCACTCTGTAAAGGGCAACATCAAGCCATATTTAACCCTCTGCATCTCTGCATTTTGACTTGAGCACTCTCACTTTTCAATGAAGGTAAGGATAAGAGAGATAGTGTCTGATCCCCATTAGCACTTGGAGTGTCCTCCAGGAACTTGGTGTGGGCAAGGGGCTGCTTGCCTGTCCCCCCCCAGAGCAGAGAAAACCTCCTGTAGCCCAGAGGCTATGGGGATATGCACCAAGCACTGCCCTTGCTGCTGAATTCCTCTCTGCTCTTTCCAGTGAAGGGGAGGAGTTGGGGTGTCCAGGGACCCTGATCCCTCCTCAGATATCCATAATGATCCCAGTCATTCCTGATGCCTCTGGGGTTAAACTCAAACCAAAAGATCACCCCACACTGAAACTTACTCATCCCTGTTGTTTCTTTGGCTTTGTAACTGTGATTAGATTGAGACACTGAGATCATATTGATTTTGGCTGTTAGCAAAGTTGCCATTAGATTAAAAGAGGCTTGAGCCATGGAGAGGAGCAGAGGTGACTGCTACCTCCCAGCACAAACCAAGTAACTGAATTTGGGAGAAGGGTGTCAGCTCCTGACTACAGAAGGGAGGGATGAATTACATCAGCATGGCTTCACAGAGTTGTAATGGTGTTTCATGCGTTGAACGTGATTTGTTCCTCACTGGTGTGGGAAATGTTTTACTTCCAGAGTGGAGATTATTGCCTGAAGGTGAGTCCTCTCCACATTACTGAGACAACTCTCAGCAGGCACCCAGCATAGCCATGGAGGGAAGCCCTGAGAGGCAGAGGGGTGACTGTGGCAGTCAGCCTGACTGTGCTGACAAGGGTGAGGTTATAATTATGGAGGTGCAAACCTGATCTCCTTGCCTGCCCTAGTCATGCCAGGTACAGAGCCACACTACTACCTTGGCATGCTGCAGCATGCAGGACACCCTGGCAGGTGGGCAAGGGGCAGGACAGGAGCAGGTTGGCGTCTTGTAGTTCATCACTAACATCTTTTACATCCCTCCAGTGGGAGAGGGATTAGTTCAGGGCACAGGTAAAACAACCTCTTTTCTTCACACTGTCCATGAAGACCTTCTAAACAAACCTATTTAACCAGTCACCAAGACAAGAACTATCTCTAGTAGCTCAAGAGATGCAAATACCGTCTCATTTTCCTCATAAAAATCTAAGGAAAAGCAACAGAGGGAAAGACAGACAGACAGACAGAAAGAGAAAGAAAGAAACAGAGAAAGAGAGAAAGAAAAGCAAAAAAGCAGAAAGGCAGAAAGAAAGAAAGGCAGAAAGAAAGGCAGAAAGAAATTAAGCAGCCCAAGTTAAAGGCTTGAAAAGAAAAAAAAAAAAAAAAGGCTTCCAAAAAAAAAAAAAAAACAAAACGAACAACAAAAGCAACCAAATCCAAACCTTCCCACTCTTTGTAATTAAATTCTTCTTTCTTTTCCTTTCTTTCTTTCTTTCTTTCTTTCTTTCTTTCTTTCTTTCTTTCTGCCTTTCTGCCTTTCTTTTCTTTCCTTCCCAAAGTGAGGGGATAAAGATCCTATGACCTTTAGAGGTGAAAAACAGCCTTTCAGTTGGGAGTGCAGGGAAGGACCATCCCACCAGGTGGTCTCCCTTGAACCTGAGTTTGTGGGTCATCGTTAACTGCAGCACTGGAAGCTGTAAGTGATGCTCACACTTCCCTCATCCATTTGATCCTAAACCTGCCTGCAAAGACTAATTTCTGTCTCCGTGAAAGGGCTTTGAGGAGCCTTGTGATGAATGTCAAAAGTCTCCAGCCCATCATTAGCCACAGCCGCTCTTGCAATAGAGAAATAATTGATAAGCAGAAATAAAGCCAGAAGGGAAGTAGTCTTACACTCTCTGCTTGTGTCCTTAACTCCTTCAGAAGTGCTGGGAAACAGGATCAATCTTCCCTGCTGCATAATCCTACATCGAGGAAAGAACAGCAACTGCTAAAATGGATGGGGTTTAACATAATCTAAATATTAACAGCACCCAGGGAACAAGCTCCCCTCTGGTGCTGCCCTGCTTTAGTGTCCTATGAAATCAAGAAAACCCTGCTCTGGTTGAGCAGCTGGGTCTGGAGTACAGACTGGGAAGGTGCTGATGTGTTGTGAAGAGGTCTCTTACTGTTTTAAGCAGCTCCACTCTGAAAGGCATTGGAGGACAGAGAGACCTGGGATCTCGCAGTGGCATTTTTTTATAAGCATCTGTCTCAGCCTTGCCACAGGAAGATGCAAGAAGAGTCAAGACACACTGCAGATGAAAGTGAGCAGAATTAGAAAAGATGGATGGGAATACTTATGTAAATGAAACTTTCAGTCCTATCAAGCAACTCACCATGACACTCATTTATTACTTTATTAAGACAGCAGATGGCAAGCTGCTAATAAATGTGAAAGACATAAAGAATTTTTATAAACAAACAGAAAGATGCCAGAGGAAGCTAGAAGAGAGGAGCAGTTGGGGTTAGCAACAGAGATGTGCAGACTCTCAGGTAACCCTGCTGTGGCAGGCAGGAGGAGTGGCGAGGCTGAAAAACCTCAAACCAGGAAGACACATGAAGATATTTGGTGTTAGCTGTTTCCAAAGCAGGCTGCCAGGGTTGTGTGAGCAGTGCCCAGATTCTCTCCTGGGTGTGATGGAGAGCAGGACTAGGGAAGTGGCTGAGATCAAGCACAGTCCTGCTATGGAGAGTGGGGTGAACTGGGCTGTGGAGGGAAAAGGGGACTTCAACCAACCTCAAACCACACAAAGTGTTTTAAAGGTCGTGAAGCATAAAAAGAGTCTGATGGCAGCTGAAATCCAGGCCTTAGGTAACTCTGTGCTTTACACCCTGGAGCCCAGCTAGGCAGAGGCTGAGCAGTGAAGCAGACACAGATGGCATGAGGGTTGCCCCCAAAGTCACTTTGCAGGGCAGGGTCAGCCAGAACAGGACATGATCTCCTGGCTCCCAGTCCTGGGGCTTCTCTCCAATAAGGTCCCTTCCGCAGCACTTCCAGTCCCAGCTGACTGCAGGTCAAGGATTGCTCCTCATGATGGCTGCTCAGTGTAGTTTTTCAGATGCAATCACCTAAAGTGATAGGCATGTCAAGTACCACTTGTATATAAGGAAAATTCTAAAAACCTCTGAGGAACCTTGAGTCCTAGCCTACAATGCCTTGTTTGACCAGTTGGTCTATTGGTTTAACACCAGCTTTCATGACCAGCTTTTGCTGAGAGGGATGAAGGACATAATGCAGAGAAAGTATCACTCTAACTCTGCATGGAAGTCTATCATAAATCTCCTTCCTGGAGAAGATGGTCCATAAAATCTTCAGAAAAATTAGTCTTTTTCAAATGCTGCTGAAATCAGAAGCACAAGAGAGGTCATTGTATCCAAATGAAACTTCCTCATGGACAACCCAGGGGGAGGCTGGATGGCTTTACAGCCAATGCAATTTGTGTTCCACAATAGGTATAACAGGTCTCAAAACACTGAACTGAAGGAAATAAACATTTCACATCTTTCAAAATAGGTCCTTTTCCTGTGACAGTGCATTGTTAAGCCACCTGTGGCATCTCAGGGACACCAGCAAAGAGCTTGTGTGAGTATTACATGAGATGCAAATAAGAGAAGTATCAGAATTAGCAACATTATGAACCAAAAAGCCATAATTACAGAAGCTGCAAGACTAAATGAAGATGGGGGTTATGCAGAAGGTAACTGAATCCTCAGTTTAAGAGAAAAACACTACAGGGAGCTGGTAACTGTAAACTAGCCCCAGACTTCCTTCAGAGTAGTTCTAAATAAGAATGCAGAGACCTGTTGCACCATTAGCAACCTCAACCATGTCCTGTGGGAAGGTCACAAAATGTAGATTTGATGGAGAATGTGAGTCATAAGGGTGAGAAACTTCTGAAAGGTAAGTGAGGAATGCACCATCACAAGACATTGTTGAATATAAGCCTGTAAAGGGCATGGATAGACCTTAGGAAATAAAAGAGATAGAAATTAATCTTCCCTTCAAAACTGTTTGGTGTGTGGTTGCTTATCATTGCAATTTTTGCCTTTCTCTGTAGTGCCTGATCACAGCCATGGCAGAGGACAGTTGTTCAGATCAGAGAGATACCATGGAGGCTGTAACGACTCAAGTGTACAAGTATGTGACATATGTCAACAATGGAGCTGATTTCCACAGCATTCTCCCCAGTTCTTGGAGACATGCAGGTGTATTCGGGACATGAAAAGAGCCTGCTTTCACAGGAAGTTGAAAAGGAGCCTGGAGGAGCCCATGCAGATGTTGCTGATGCTCAGGGAAGAATCTTAGCCAGAAGGAACCATGCATGGTAGCTCTGGAACTGGTGAAGCAAAGCTAGGAGACAAGTATGGGGAGCTGGCTTAGGAACCTGCACATGCTTTCCCGACCTCTGTGAAAATTAGGAAATAAAACACAATTCCATAACCAGTCATTGAGTAACTGAGGAACACAGCAAGGGAAGCAGGTTGAGAAGTAGGCCTTTCATGCACTGTAATAAGCTGATCTGACATCTCATTGCTTGAGTTGACACATTACTAGAAATCTCATCTTGTTTTTTTACCATCAGCAAGTCCTCTCTCATAATTTCCTCAGATTTCTCACTGCGAGGTCACTTCACTATTTCTTTGAAATAAAACAGCCTTGTAAATAAACGATAGCCAAGATGTTTCCAAGTGAGATAAGACAAGCCCATCAGGAGAAGAAATGAGGATTTGGTGCAGAGTCAACAAGAAACACGTCTTTTGTTGCAATTGCTAACTAAGTGTAATTAACTTCCTGATGAGGTGCAGGATCTCAAGAACTGATTGGAGTTATAGACTAATAATTATTCATGAGAAATTAAAAGGCACTACTTACAGGAAACTGAATGCATTAAAAAAGAAAAAAGAGTAAAAACTCATTGAAGCAAACACATCCGTGATCCATGGCTCAAAGGAATTGTCACATGGATCGCTTCTGGGCAGGGCACTGGTGGGGAGTGGAGGGAAACCAGCTGCCTAACTTTGCAAGTCAGAGTGAGGCAGCATCAGGGAGCTGCCAGGCTCTGGAGGGAGAGTGGTGCAGCACTCCCCATGTCAGAGCTGTCCCGTGAAACATCTGCTCACGCAGAGGCATATTGTAGAGGTTAGGAGGAGAATCCCATCAGTGTTTCAGGGAAAACATTGGTCTTTGGTAGAGTAATTCCTTCCCCTTCCCAAGATATCCCATCATATCCTTGGATGACATTGGGCATAGAGACTGGGGTGAAGAGGTGGAGGCAGCAGCCAAACATATCTTTGCTGGGATCGCTAGTCACATGCTCCACAGACATAGAACAGCTCTGGAAAAGACAATATTTGCAGGTAGCATGTGTTTCAGGGCAGTCACAGCCTCAGGGTGGAGCATGGACAACCCCTAACTCATAAACCAAAAAGATCCTTATGGACACAAGGCACTCCTGGAAAGTCCTGCAACAGTGTGTTCTGGACTCAGTGTAATAGTTTGAAACCTGCTGCCCCTGGTGGGTGGAGATCTGAAACCCTAAACCAGGTACAAGCCTGAATGAAAGGGGCGTACACCTGTCCTATTCCCACTCCCCTTTTCCTGTCTTTGGGACTTCCTGCCAAGGTCTATAAAAGGGGCAAGAAAGGCACGCCTCTCTCTCTTCTTGCTCTGGCTCTCTTGCTCTTGCTCCTTTGACCTTCTACCTGGGCACACGCTGCTCTGCTGCTCCCTGTGCTACACGTGGCCGTGGCCATCTTGGAGACCTGGGCCTGATCTACAGACTCTTCCCTGCCTCCATCCACGTCCAAGGATTGTGCATCCAGCTTCTAGCCACCTCAATCCAGCGAGATCCAGCACTGGGGAGCCTCAGCATAGCATTTGGGTTTTGTATATTTGGAAGTTTAATCTTCCTTGCCTTGTTGTTCTTACAACCCCCCTTCCCTGTTAAACCCCTACCCTTCTTCCTTTCTGTACCCTGTTAAACCCCCTTCCCTTCTTCCTTTCTGTTCCCTGTTAAATAATATATTTCATTTTTGTTAATTTTCAATTTGGTGCAAGGTTTTCATTACCCCTGCCTTCCTTATTTACCTCTCTATCTGGGAAACTGAGGGATAAGGGAGGTGGGACACAATTCTGCCTTCTAACCGGGACAGAACACTCAGCCTGGTCAAAACTATGATAGTGACTAACGCCCCTTTATTTTGACTCAGTAGAGCAGCACCAGGGACAAACAGGGCTCTTGTTTGCCAGACACAACCTCTGAAAGCACTGTCCCATCCCATCAGATTGTGTAATGCACGAGAATGTGGTTGACAAGATGAGCACAGGTTACTTGTGTTTGCTGAGGAACTATCACTAAGTGGCTGTCGCTGTTTGGGTTTCACCTACCCATGGTGGAGGCTCTTCAGAGCTCATGTCAGATCCTAGTCAAGTTTTCTTCTAATCCTAGTCTGGGCCAAGTGCTCCCCTGAGTCAGAGGTGGAGCCTCTGACCTGCTGCTCTAAGAGGAACAGTTTGTTCATCGTAGTTTCCAAAAGACCTCTTCAGTCTTTCATCATTGTGTGGTGCTTTGGTGATTTGGTTTGGCTACACCAGAATAAAAGCCAGTGATCCCTGTGATCTCTTTGTACTCAGGCAGAACATACCATGTTAGGATGATACAAAATAAAACCTTTTAAGGGAGTGAGACAAATCTGGAGTTCTTACAATGAAACAGAGTTTGAGGTTTTCTAGTTCCTTCTTGACTCTTCAACTGATGAAAAGTGGTGCTGTCCCTAAATCTCAATTTTCCTGGAAATGGGATGTGATGGACTTGTGCTATTGTATTCCTTGCCAGTTTAGTAACACAATGAAAGCACAAAACCATGGCTTGGAGACTGGGACAGACATGTGAATGTGATGGGAGCAGGAAATTGCTGCAAATCACAACTGCTTGAAACATCCTGAGGTTGCACTATCTGCCTGGTGCCATGCCAGTGGGTCTGGTTGCACTCCCCAGGCCGGACAGCCACAACAGCTGAGATTTTCCTCCTAATTCCATCGCAGGACTCAATTCCCTGTGTCCAGAGGTTGACTGTAACCAGCAGCTTCTTCCACCAGCAGTCCTGGCACCCTTTGCTTCAAAGTTGAGGAACCCCAGAATGTGCTGGCACAGCAGAAATGTCCATGATGTGTGTGTCATGGTGGCACAACCAGGCCACTCATCACGCTGGACTACAAATCCAGCCTGAGAAGAGGGATGGGATGACTTCTCTTCATTCTTACAGGCATGTCTCCACACCTGGTACCTGCACACTGCAGCAGGAAGAGAACCTGGTGCAGAACCTCCCATATATTGACCCCCCACCACTATAGTCCTTCTATTTCCCTCTCCCTGCTTGCCTAATCTTCTCCCTGTGAATCCTCATGCCCTCTTGCAGTGCCTTTCTCCAGAGGACACGAGTGATGCTACTTTCCACACAAGCAACCCCATGGGTACCCCTGCTTCATGAGTGATTCCTTCCATCTGAAGAACACAAATCACGTGTCATAGTCAGGGAGCCTCTGAAGCCTGGATGGTTTCATCCAAGAGAAGGAGAATTCATAGCTCAGAGCTTACAACGACTCATGAACATGCAAAACTTCACATGAGACAGCCAAAGTTTAATTTGTCCTTCAGCACCAGTAGCTCCCCTTCTGACCCAGAGTGAGTAAGTCTGGACTGCCACTAAACTGGACTCCTACCACTGGGAGAAGATTTTTTTTGCCTTCTCACTCTCAGTATTCTCCCATCTCCTGGTTGTAGAGGGCTGCAGCATCGTTGGGAATTCCCTGCATTTGACCTTAATTACAACATTAAAAGCTAATGAGCAGCAGCATGCCAAAGTCTCCAGGACTGCTGCAGCTCTGAACAGATCCAGGCACATCTGAACTGTCTGTACTTGTTCCTTGGGTCTGCCTGGTTATTACTTAGCTGTTGCCAGTGAGAGGTGAGCAGAAGGCAGCTTTTTGGGCAGCAGCCTAACAGGAGCTCGGGCAAGTGCAGGGGTGGATTCCCTGGCAGCACCGTGGCACAGGCTGCGCGCTGCTCCGCGCCTCTGTCGCTCTGACAAGCCCTCTGGCAGCTCCAGGTGTTCACAGGATGTGTCAGATGTAAAAAGAAAACATTAATTTGGAAGGTACTGACCTAACAATGCCATCAGGGTGCTTCTAGTACTTTTGCCACTCCCCCGGGGGAAATGAGTCAGCAGAGGAGAAGAAATTGCTTATACGCAACAGATCAGAGCTTGGTCTGTGATGGGCTGGTTGGGTAGATGCCCAGCGCTCCAGCTGCATCCCCTACATCTCTCTGACACACCACATCCTTATTCTAGGATTATTAAGGAATCCTTATTTAGGTTTATTAGAGAAGCCCCATCCCTGGAACCATTCCAGGTGAGGTTGGCTGGGGCTCTGAGCAACCTGTTCTAGTTGAAGATGTCCCTGCTCACTGCAGGGGGGTTGGTCTAGGTGTCCTTTAAAGATCTTTCTAACCCAATACATTCTGTGATTTTATGATTCTAACACACGCCTGGAAAGGTCACCCATATCCCCAGAGATACTCACTCTGGTGATATAAAAAGCCAGGAGAGCCTGAAGAACATTTGTGCATCCTTCCTTGTCCTCTCCATGACAGTCTTTCACTGCAGGGGCTGGCAGATGGGGCTGTTGTAAGGTCCACATCACTCTCCTCCACCATTCCCTATACTTCACATCCACCTCTTGCAAGTCAGTGGTGATGAATCCTCACAGATACCCCCATGCAGTGAGTCATGACAGTCCTTCTTTAGTGAAGACATGAACCAGGCATGTGATGGCAACCACAAATACAGAGAGGTGAGAATAATCCTGGACCCTGTTCTCCCTGGGTTGCCTTACTACCAGCCTCTGCTGGCCTCCCCAGCTGCCAATCTCTTCTGCTGCCTGGCGTCATGCAAATCGTGCTCCTCCCACCACCCCCTTCTCCTCTCTGTCCTGCTACGTTTATTGTCTTTAAGTGTGACAAGAGAGAACTGCGCTGGTAGCAAAGCACAGTCCCCGTCCTTCTGTGGCATCTCCTCTTACAGTTATCCTTACTATTCCAGACAGTTTTGTTTGAAAACTGTGCTGTGCTAAGTACTGTCAGAAATCCCCTCTGGTTTCTACAGACCAGCTCTTCACTGTGACACCTTCTGTCCTGCCAACAATAATACTGGTGCTGGCAACACTCACAACAGCCTGCAGTGCTGCCTTCTCTGTTGCCCTCTCCTTCCCTCTGAGAGCAGGTGAAGATGCTGAATTCCTGCCCCAGAACCTAACTGCCCACCCTAAGTCCAGATGAACATGACCAGAAAGGGCTAGGTCCACCTGGGAAATAATCAAATAGTATTAGTGTTCTCAGTTTGGAAGGAGGAAAGTAAATGGAGATACGGTGACACTGAATATATAAGGCAAATGCAGTTAGTTTTGCCAGATTGCGCAACAGTGAAACATTGATAAAAATCCAAACAAACAGGAGACTCAATTCCAGTCCCATCATATTCTGCAGAGATGTATTGAAGTGGCATTTTTATAAACTGAAAGATATTTTTATTACCAGAGAAGTAGGCTTATTTAACCAGAATGAAATTCTGAAAATAAGGAGTTTATTTTTTTTTAAAAAAAAGAAAAACTAAGGTAATAGTGTGCAAGTTTTTCTTACTTGACCCATTTCAAAGAGCTTTGTGGGCAGGTCCCTCAGAGCCAGGCAGCAATTGCTGTGAGATCACAGAGGAGGAAGGTCTATGACTGCGATGTTGGTTGGCAGTGCTAAGGTAAAACCTACTTGGAACAATTTATTTATGACCCAGTTTATTTACGGGCCCAGAGTAGGGACAGGGGTGTCACCTAGGTGCTTGTTTGGAAGACACAGGATCAAAGGCTCTCTGGCAGAGGCATGCACATTTGGGACACTCTTCCCCACAGAGCTCCTCAAAAGAAGCATTCACTGTCTCCTTGCTGGTTCAGGGTCAGACCCCACTGACTGGGTGAAGGGAGCTAGGACAGCAAGGGCAGGAGATGGCTTTGAGGCCAGCATATCTCAGACATCTTTCTGGGGCAGGCAGATGGGACACAAGGTTAGAGGATCCCCACAATTCTTTGGTGCAGGAGCTGGAGCCAGATGGCCCTGGGAGCACTTCACAGGCACTGGAATTCCATGTTTGTCCTTTCCCTGCTTCTGGGTGAGTTTGTGCTGAACTGGTCCAGCTTGACAATGCATGAAGGGACTGAAAAGTTAGTGAAGGATGCCCTTTTGAGGAACATTTATCCTCTGTGACCCTTGTCATCCATGATTGCCATTTCTGTACCAAAGCAGACTTTGTGCCAGAAAGGTTCTCTAAGAATTTGGTGCCCATTTTCTTGGCAGCTATCAGCCTCTGGGTGTAGAAATCTCAGACCACCCTGGGAATGAAAGAGCTATCAGCCTTCCTCCATCTGTCCATGATTTTGCAGCTAAGTCATATAAACACCATCAATTCATCGACCAGTCCATCTGTGGGCAAGGTGCTTGTCCAAGCTCTTCCCTCTCCCTTTCACTCCCCTCTCCACACATGAGCCCTTGTCAATTCTTCAGCTTTGTCTTTGGGGATGATTTGGATTCCTGTCAAAAATTTCAAAAAGGAAGACAGATTTTCACCTATCATTTATCTCCTCTCCTTCTTATGCTTTTTTCCCCAGCACATCTGCGTTCTTTGAGAGATACTTCTAAGGGCCTCTGCATCCCCTTGACCACCATGTTTTATTTTCCCATTTGCAGCTCTTTCTTCTTCCTTTGCATGTTTGATTCATGGATTATGCTCTGAAAAAAGCTCACACAAATCTAAAGGAGGTAAACCCCCAAGGGCCTGTGATGATACAGCTTCAGAAAGGGCACATGTTCATTCTGTTCTGCCCCAAAGCCAACTAAGGTTGCAAGCCTGCTACAGACTGGAAGCTGCATAGATGAGCTGGTGTGGAAGCCAGGTTGGTACACCTATAGAGAACACGGTCAGACTACATGAAGGACTGTGTCCATCAATGTAGATGCACCTTAGGTTGAAGATTCCACCCTCCACTAGACCCCTGGGCTTTTCATTGCAGCTAAGGAGGTCTGTGGGAGCCGACACACCACATCAAGGTTCAGACCTGGCTACTTACTCATTTGGTGAAAAGTGGCAGTGCTGCTAGAGTTTGATAACACTTTATCTACCAGCTGGGAGGTGGGGAGTGAAAGGGCTATGGGTTTGTGGGGTAATTCAAAGACTCTGCACCACCAGCAGCCATGGGTGCTACAGGACTATTCAGGAAAATTAAGGTTCTTGAAGTCCATTACTAAAGATCTAAGTGCTTTCTGAGGGAACTGTCCACATGCCATTGGGGAAGGTAGGTAAAGAGGTGTGTTGCAGATAAAGCTTTTCTCCTCCTCAAATCCATCTCCTTTTTGGGATTGCTCGTGGGCTCTCGAAAGGCCCAGATCTGTTCTTCAGGAACTTCTCAGCATCTGGGTATACTAGAGTCTCCTTCCAAAAATGCTTGCGCCACATAGCTACAAAAGATGGTGAATCCATGGATTTCCTTCAGCAGGCTTGACCTACCTTAGTGTTGACCTTGAAGACCAACAGTGAATTAGTGATTGAGGTACAAAGAAGTTTGAATAGTCTCATACTCAATTTCCTGCAGTCCTATTTGGATTCTGTTTCCATTGCCTTCAGCTTAATCTTGACATACCACCTGAAACAACTGCGCAAACTGCTTGGCACTGAGGAATGATTTCATGTCCTGCCCAGTCTTTAAGGTAAGGCTGGAGATGAAACTTAACAGCTAAATTAAATCCAATCTTGGTGATAGAAACAAACAACATCTAATGAGTACCTCAGCAGTTCCATCACGCAGCCCTGTCCCTTGGGTTTGCATTGACAGAGGTTGCTGATGCCAGTGGCAGAAACCTGAGAAAAATCATTCAGACATGAGTTCAGTGTATAAACAAAATTGTCTTTCCCCTTCACAAACTAATTCCTTCAGAGCTTTTACATATGGGTATAAAGTTGAATTTGAATTAACAGAGCATTATGGGAATAGTGATGAGAGGTCTAGTCCTCTGCAGACAACACATAAACCAGATCCATCACTCATTGGATTCTGTCTTGGAGGTCTCCACATATTCTTTCAATTTCTGTCCAACCTCCATTCCTTTGGAGAGAGATGTCTTTCCAAAATGCACTATTAATTAACTGACATACCCCAGAGCACTGTCTGTGGGCCCACAAGCTTTAAATCAATGCAGCATCAAGAACTAGACTGTTTATCATGGGTCTTCTTGGCAATAGATAAAAGGAGCTTACCTGGGTGACAGACACTTCTGGAAGAGCCACCCTGTTGCACTGATGGTTAGGAAATAAGCAAACAACCTGGACCACCTTTTTTCCCCAGGTTTCTTTCACAGTTTGCATTAGTCTGTAGAGCAACAGACAGTTTTTTAAACGGTACTGCTTCTTTTTCATCCCAACTGGCTATGATCTCCAAAGTTCTCCAGATAATTCAGGAAGCCAATGAAGAGCTTGACTTTATTCAGAAACCTCATTGAGGTCTACTCCTTGTATTTCTAATATGGGGAACTCATCTTGCTCAAATAACTACTCCCATTCTCATCCAACAGGTCGAGTCTCACTCACTAAAGTAACAAACAACGGTAGCAAACATCCCTACTGACTGATGTCCCTCTGCAGTCCTGCTGGGATCTCCTGCAATTGCAGAACAGTGCTGGGACCTTGTCTGTCTGTCCTGGACCCAGGGGAACAGGCAGTCTTGCTGGCCAATGGGTCTGACACATGGTCCCTTGGCTGTGCTGTCAGTGGAGTCTGGTGCTTGCAGAATCTTGTGCACGAAGGAGCCCTGTTCCATGGCAAACTCCCCAGCAGTGCTCTCCAAGCTGGGATTTAAACCGTGCTCCAGTCTTTTTTTTCTGTAGGAATGAAGCAAGCTCCCTGTTTACACTCACAGAAATCACCTTCTCCTTGTGCTTCAAGACCCTTTTGGCTTTGATAACTTGCTACTAGCAGTGGCAGCCTATTCCACTTTGGGGGACTGGATGAAACCACCCTTAAAGCAAGGTATAAATCAATAGGATGGAATAGGGCAAAGGCAGTGTTGTGGTTTGAGGCTTGGA
>NW_008631651.1:0-44842 GCF_000691845.1 Merops nubicus
TCATAATACATTTGAGACTAAATGTTTGAAAAATGAAAGGCACGTGAAGGTGGAAAGGGATGTTGCATAGTGGTGCTTGGAACCTTGTGCTGTACCTTATTACTGGAAGTACAATAGAGGTCAGGAACAGTATGGGGTTTCATTAGCTCTGGGAATACCACTACTGGACTGTGGGAAGCTTTGCTGTTTGGCTAGGTTATTTTCTTTAGGTCCACACGTGTAAAGCACCCTCAAATTTAAGCAGCTGGTTATTTGAAAAGTTTGGCAACATCATCTGAATTGTATATGAAGCACTGCCTCTGGTTAACAACAGTAAAATGTTAATTCAGTCTTTGATAGAATATATTAGCATGATAACTCACAAAACAGTTTTGGTATGCTAATCCTGAAATAAAAAATGTGTTCTGATTAATGCCTGAATCAATATGAAAACTGCTGGATGTCTGAAATGACAAAGCTGATAAAAGCTGCCAAAATTGTGTGACAAAAATATTAACAGCAGTACAGGCTTTATTTTTCTTTTTTCTCCTTCCTGTCAGGAATAGTGTGAAATCTAATTATAAGTGGAACCCATTTAAACACACAAGTCTCCAGGATTAAACCTATGTGTTCTGTCCTTACCTTAATTCACATATTATTGGATTTTGCTGGCATAGATTTTGTAGCTAATATTTCTAATGAGCTATCACAAGAGTTAAGTTACTCTGAACTGACATTAAGGATTTTCTTAAGAACTTTGCTAGCTATAACTTCAAGAAATATTGCTTTGTGTTGTATGATAAGTTACTAGAACAAAATATTATTTCCCCTTTACAGTATGGATAATTCACTGGACTCGCAAGGTGCAAAACTGCTGGCTGGAGTGTACAGGAGACTTCCATACAGCAATGTCAGGTATCTCATTATGGCATGTTCTCCGTTTACAGTACTTTTTTCTTCTTGTTATGCTGTATTAAGTAGCAGAATCATGCCCGACAGTTTACAGAATGCACATGGAAAAATCAGTCTCTACCTTGAAAAGCTTGATGTTTGATAGCAGCATTTAGAGGAAGAACAGTGAGGCACAGTACAAAGACTAAGGTACAAATTAAAGCGTTATAAGAAAATGAAATATTTTGCATTTAATTTCTTAATATTAGAGACCAATGTGAGGCTTTTTTTTCACGTATTTCTATGACTGTAGACTACTCAAGATTAAGTCTAGGGTGTACAATATATTATAATGGCTTGTAGACAGATATGAGCAGACTTGGAGAGCTTAAGGCCTGGTGCAAAGAAAATTCTGCTTTAAGGAAGCACTTGATAACACCCTTGTTTCAGCAATTTCTGTTAGTCTTGTCTTAGCAATTATGATGGTACATGTGCTCTCCTGAATGGACTCTTGGGGTATTGCTTTAGGTAGCATAGTGATCATTGTACCAATCCAAAAAGCCCTAACGTTCCCATTTCAGCTTTCCAAAAAACTGTCATGCTGCATGCTTACCATGTTATGATAATTTCTTGTAATTTATTTGGAAGAATGCTTGATAAATCTTATTAATGATGTGCTAACACATTTACATGCACTTAATTCTATACTGTGTAATTACAGTATAGAATGAAAAAGTATAACAGTATAAAGTACTTTAATTACATAGTAGCTTATTGAAGCTCCAAATCAGTACAAAGTCTGGCATTGATTTCAGTGATGAAGTAGGAAGTAAATGAGAATATTTCTGTATTCTCATGGTGTGGTGCTCTCAGGAGGGAGGATGGTTTCAATTAATCTACCAGATCATAGTAGCAATTAAAACACGTTTCCCCTCCCACACTCTAAAGAAAGGTGTCTCTCTGGCTGAGATGCATTTTGGAAGTTCATAAAAATGAAGCTGACCAGTGCTGTGCATCTTCAGATAACCTCCTGTGCAGAGCTTAGCAGTTCTGTGGGGAGGTGGATTTGGACATCCTTAGCTGGAAACTGGGGCTGAAAGTGCCCACACAGCGGTCTTGAGTGATCAGTTACTGATATTAAGTAGCCAAATTGCTCCACCATGAAACCTCTACCTTCTTTAATTTTGTAGTTATGTCCAAAACAAGTATGTTTCACAAAGGTGTGAGATTTGGCTCCTTTTTTTCTCCAAGTAAGGAGCTAGACAGTTTCACTAAGCTAAAAAAGTATCTTGTTTATAAGTACAGTAACTCACCTTTCTCAGAAGCAGTAGAAGCAAAGATTCTGCAGTAGGATACTTCAAAGCTGTCACTCATACTCATGGAATAATTTTTGAGACTCCTAACCTTCTTGCAAGCAGGAGGAATATCAACAGCATTTGAGATGGTGACTATTTTCCAAGTAAATGGTTCTTGCTTTGCCTCTTGGGTGAACAAAAGCAGATGCATCTCTCTAGTAAAAGGACGGTAGGAGACAGATGACGAAGACTCCTACACTTTGAAAAAAACCACTCCCTTCATTAATATTGCTACCTGGTGCCAAACGAAGGGAGAGGCAGTCAGGTCTCATACAGGGAACAAATTCTGTCTCCTCTTCTTTGTCGTACCTTTTCTTCATCTTATCTAGTGATTGTATAGATGGCAAATAATAAGGAAGTGGCAGAATATATAGAAAGTGATCAGAAATTGGATTCCAAAAAGACAAAAAGAAAACATGGAGAGAGAAGGGAGAAACAAATAGAAAAACAAAGAATGAAGCTGGAAATGATACACAAGTCTAGAGGGAGGTAGTTAAGGCAATATGGGGAAAATAAGATGACAAAAGGGAAAAAAAGCATGAGGAGGAAAATAGAAGAAGCACTGTATAAAAAAATTGTGGCTTTCCTAGACCTGGAGGAGGGACAAATAGTACTGTCGAGCAATATGGGGGAGAGATGAAACAGGAAAAGAAGAACATAATAAAAGAAGGAAGATCTTAAGTAGAAACTGCAAAACTGTTCTCTTTGTAGAATTAGCAAGGTAGGCAAATAATTATATCTTTCAGTACCCTTAGTGATACAATAAAAACCACTTCATTTTTCTTTTAAAGATATGATTTTTTTTTTTTTTAAATTCAGAAGTATCCCAAAGTGATAAATTAATACTTTAATTCTTCTTGGCAAGACTTTAGTGATCAAAAGCCCCGAAACCCAATTGCTGTCTTTTAATTTGCAGTAATAACATGAACAACTGTTACTGTTATTCAAAAAAAACTTCATGCCACAGTTGTCTCAGCATTGACATGGGGAAACTCTTTTTAGGTGTAGAATGTAGACTGAAGTTTCAATTTATCTCTTTATTTACTGTCTCTCCAGGATTGTCAATGTGGATTCCAATAGCAAAAGCCGTAGTAGCATCACAACCGTCTTTCCACCTCAACCCTGCTCCCATTTTATACATCACTTCTTGTAGTGTGTTAATTTGAGCTATTACTAAATATTAATATTAACTAATAAATATTAATACCTGTTCAGTAAGGCTTCTTTCCATATCCTACTTATAGACAAGCATTTGGTCCATTTTACAAATGGTAAAGTGATTGCAACACCAGAGACATTCCTGTTTAATTCTGAGTTTGGATCAGCCCTTACAAGGACCATGCTGTCTTTGAATACAGAGGCAATTTCTGGGATCAGAGGTGGGGATAGGAAGTGAGTCAAGGTAGATCCTGCATTCTGGGGATCTGGGGTCAGGAAAATGTGACTCATGGGGGTGGCTCAGGATGAGGGGAGGACAGGGCGTCCCTTTACACTCAGGAATAGCAGCTTCTGTGTAGGACCCTAAGCAAAGACAGCTGCTCTATCCTTTCCCTCTTCCCGCCCTGTAGATTAGTTATCAAGGCACAGTGAGCACTGAGCCCTCCTGAAGGCAGGCAAGCTGGGATCTGAGGTGAGTCTTCACTAATGGATGCTGTCTTACAGGGCCTGACCATGGTGGGCAGAGCTGGGGACTGTAACAGTGCCCATCAACAGCCTCTGACATTGAAAGTGATGAACCAGTGCTGGGGACCATCCAGGTGCTCCTGTTAGGAGCTAATGCAAATGGGGCCAAAGAAACCATAGACAAGGCTGCAATGAGGTGCCCACCCACAACATATGCTGCCTGCAGTGGAGGTCATTGCAGATCCAGGAGATACAGGTGGAGACAGGCACTGTTGTGGCATTGCTAGGATATGAACCAACAGCCCCAGGAGGCTGAAATGGGGTCCTGTTCCATGGGCACAGTAGAGAAGGCATAAAGGGGCCAGGCAGGAACAGACAGGGCTGAGGCTGCTCAGGTTTAAGACCTGGCTGATAATTCAGTTGTGTTTTACTGAATTTAATGCAGATCAGTTTTGGTATGGTGCAAATTAAGACAAGTGGTGATAATGTCCTCTTATTTCAGTTTCTGCCACACCCATTTTGGTTTCCTTTTGGCATCAAGTAGTTGCTAGAAGTCCATCTAGATTCTTAGATACACAAGTTCATATGTAGAAGACAGGAAAACATCTTTTCCTTTTGCTCACATCATTGTTTACTAGAATTGTGGTTAAATTTTGTCCATGTTCTCCTGGACTTTTGTAAATAATGACTTGTTTTCATTGCTGATCTGTCCTTAATGGACCGTGGCAGTGTAAAACTCTTCTTTTTACTCTGTGCTCTCTCCATAAAAACTCACAGGAAAAAAGGCACTTTATAACAAGATCCCTAGTGGCATGAGTTGCCTTCATAGTATCTGAGTGAACAAAAGTTATTCAAGACATGTTGCAAAATCTTTCTTTTCTGCCTAAAAGCAGCTGACAGGTTAAAGGAGGAAAGTTTCCAGCTGCAGATGTATTTTATAGTAAACAGACACTGTTGTTCCTTATCTGTTTTGTTAAAAACTGAAGAGGGAGAAAGACAAGGAAGTGTGACAGATTATAATGTGTGAAAATAAACATGGGACAATGGCAGGGTGAAGTATAATGGATTGATTCTTGTGGACTGTCCAGTGAAATACTTTGATGCAGTATCACTGGGACATGGGCATTCAACACAGGAATCAAAAACAACTAAAGTGAGCAAGTAGCACAGATCTCTTGCATCGCTTAGATTAATGTGATTCAATCCACTGGCTTACACCTTGAGTTGTAACCTGAATCTTCTAGTACTAGGGTCACAGCATTTTACCTTATGATACCAGTCCCTGTAGCTAACAGTTCTGCATGAAAAAGTAAATGGTTATGGCTCTGATGGCAAGAAAGAGTTAACTGGTTGATACTGTGGCCAACATACTGTTCTCCCTTTCTGGTTGCTTAAACTTCATTTCAAGCATCTGCTCCCTGGCATTCACTCAGTTCCAAACACTATTCTGCTGATAGCTGTTTGTCAAAGCACAAAGGGAGGAATTATAAAACCCAGTTTTAAAAAAAGTAAAATAAGGAAAATTATGAATAAACAAATCATACATAAAACTGGAACATCAAGACATTCTTTGGAGGGAGGGACGTTAGGGAAATAGAAGTAGTTCTAATTTTTTCTGGAGCTGTAAATTAGTTGTGCATATACATATATTTATTGAGCAAGATTTTTTTCTCACTTTATTTTTAACATTTTAGTCCTATTCTCTGCCCAATTATTGTTTTAAAGGTAAATACCGATTAATGATGTTCAATGACATCAAAAAAATATGCTTTCTGCTTTGCAAAAATGCTAATATTTGCCCAACTTCTCAAACACGAACAAAAGAATTTTTTGATCAGCACTTTGGGTCCCCTTTCCTCTCAAACAGTGGTTTATTGGAGATTAAGTCCTTTATGTCACAGTACAATGTCTTGTGTGAGAGCAGCACTGTTGATAGCAACAGTTATGCAGTAAAAATACTAAAATATGCCTATATGTGTAAGATGAACCATTATCTTCCAAAGGAGGATGCAGTTATTAACGTAGCTAAAGGACTCAAGCGAGAATCAAGCATTAGTGGTTTTTGATTGATTGCTTTGGTTTCTTGGCATATCAGTTACCAATCAGAAGAAACCAACAAATTATAGAAAATTCATTCTTGTTATTGTTTTTTAAAAAGTATTTACAAAATATTTTAGACTGTGTACCAGTCTAAAAATATATTACCCCACCTCAGTCAACAGTGCAACCATGGCTTCTGAATAAATACAGGAATAAGTGATCCTTATTCAAATGCTGAACAAGCCAAGAAAAAGATGAATAGACTTTAGATGAAAGAGTTGCAGTCCAACCATAATGCAAAGGGATGGTGAAAACTTTGGGGTTGTCTTTTGGTACTGCTGTTCTTGAGCAGAGTGGAATGCTTAAATGCTGGGGTAAAACCCCCAGCCCTGAATGAGGGTTGGTGTATAGATGATGTCCACAACCAGGCAAGAAAGACCCTCCTGATTGGTTTTCACCCAGGGTCTGGCCAGCCTTGGGTGGGAACTGATTAGGAGATCACCACCAGGTGCCCCTGTCTTCCACATTAACTTGGAGGTGGGGCAAGAAACCACCTGTATATGAACTGACTGCTTTCAAAGGAGTTGGAAGGTTTGTCCATGCAGTGTATGTGCTGTGTAGAGATTCTGTCTACTGAAAGGGCTCCTTGACTCTTCATGTCAAGTGAAGGATGGAAGGGCCAGAACATGAAGCTCTCTCTGAGTCCCTACTATGTAACTGGGCTCATGGCCTGGCTGCTGCCACTGCCCATGGTTTGGCTCCTCACCCGGCTTGCTCCCATCTTCGCATCCACTGTGGTGGATGAGTGCATTGACTTGTTCCTCCCTCTGGCTGTCTGGTGCTTGGGATCTCTGGTGTATGATGTTGGAGTGGAGGGAGGACTTTGGCTGCTGGTCTGCCTGTTAAATGTTAATATCATTCTATATTGGGCAAGTGGTCAAGAAATACCATACCATGTAGGACAACCAGAGGATTCATTTTCTATACTGGAAAATTCTCATGAGTTTACTGATTACTCAGTTTGAGTTACTATGAACCATCAGTGGTTTCAGAGGCCCAGGGGCACCACTCCATTCTCTGTAGCTGGGCAATGAATGCTTTCAATACCTGGCAATTCTCATTTTTTGTTGCAGCAGCCTACTTCCCCCAGTTGCCCTATTTTCCTGGCTCAGTGGCTGGCCATTGCAATAGTTGCTCTAGTTCTGCCAAAACAGAAGCAGTAAGACTTTGGTCTCTTCTTATAACTGATAGAAGAATTACAGCAATTCTGCAGCATCTGTACTTGCAGCCATTTCCAGCAGAGAGACTGCTAAACATTGAGGAACAGAGCATGGATGTTACAAGAGGGACTAGCAGAAATTAAAAGATGCAAATAAAAAGAAGAGAAGATTCTGCTTGAAATGTGAAAACTTGACTAGTAGCTGTAATCCCACAATGCACTGTAGATGCTTTTCACAAAGAATCAACTGTTTCCATGGGTGTAGGGCAGGATGGTATAGTACAATATGACTTCTGTGACAGAACTCCTCATGGTGTGCCCATAGCACACCAACCAAAGGTGTTTGTAACTCTGTCATGCCAGCTGCCATCTGCTTCTGATACTTCAGCCACTGACAAAATCTCTGAAGGTAGGTATGACATTTTTGCCTACTCCCTCTTTCCTGAATTGATAAATGAACATTTTCAATTAGTAGGAAAAAAACCCCAGAGAATATATTTTTTCTTATCTCCTTTTTTTGTTTGTTTGTGTTTTCATTTTTTCATAATCGTAACTCAGTGTTAGCAGCAATGACTCTTCAAGCAATCCTATAAAGGAAAACATCTGCTCAAATGCTTAGAGAAGTGCAACCAGAAGAGGGACATGAAGTGACTGAAGATTATGAGCTCTTGGTCTCCTACCCTACCCAACCAGCCTTTTATACTAAGTATTGTTAGGTTGTCTGACAGGAGACTGGTCTCCACACACACACAAAGGAGCATAGAGGCAAGGCAAAGAGTACAGTGGCAGGTAAGGGAATCCAGATAACCCATCCAGAGATGGGAGTCCCTGACCTGCCCCCCCCAGGACACCTCAGGAGGGCATCAGCCCCACCTGGGCTGGATGGGAATGACACCTACCACTGTGGGTGCCTGGGAGAGGCTGTCCTGAGATCACTTACAGATTGAGAAGTCACTGCCAAGGGGTATGGACTTATTATGGGACACCAGGAAAATGCACCAGGATTGCAGAAGCCTTATTGTAAGATGGTTATGGGAAGAACAAAGGTCAGGGGTCAAGGTGATTTGGGTAGGAAAAATATGTGGGGGGAAAAAAAAAAAGGATAAAGGAGGTAAAAGGAACCAGTTGTGTAAAGAGATGACTGGCCAGTGTCTTTATCCGATTCCACCAGGTTGCCTTGGTTTTATTAAATTCCTTTCCTCCTCCTTCTCCTGCATGTGTGCATATGGGGTTTTGAGTACGGGCACTGGAGAGGGGACCACAGGTCAGAGGAGACAGTGTGCCTGCTGCAGGTGAGGGTGCATGTGTCAGTACGTAGATCTCAAGCTGGTCAGTAGGGTGGGTGGCTTGGTGGCCAGATGTATGTGTGTGGCTGGGAGTGGGAGGACTGGAGAAGTTGGGTACTGGGAGCACCAGGAGGTCCAGGTCAACTCCTGGGGAGGCCACGGAGTCTGGGGATCAACTGAGAACCATTTGGGTGTGTTTTTGAGAGAGGCATGTAGGGAGAGCAAGGGTCCAGGGCAGTGACCAGGTGGACTGCATGTCTGTAGGCACTTACTTGAGAGATCTGCAGTGTGTGTAGGTCTGAGTACCAGCTGCTGAATAGACTAAGCCAACAGAGGGATCTACGTTGTATATGTTTTTAATGAGGGAGAATGGAGAATGTAGCAAAAGTGTGAGAGCTTTTGTAAATGCTTCAGATTATAGATAGGTGACTGAGAGAAAGAAAAATCTATTTTCACTTAAAGAAAAAAAAAATAGTCAAATGCTTTGATAAAATAACCTTTCAAATGTACAATTTAGGTCAACCTAAGGCAAAAATTTATTATTAATATCAGAGGTTAATTAAATCCTTTTTTCTTAGAGGCTAGTTTTCAAATGAAACTATGAAGTTTAAAAGGAAATGTCACAAAGAATTGTTCTATTTTGTTAGAAAAAATCTTACATGAAAAGCCTGGAAGTATCTGTTCTTTTAATTTTGAAATAATAATAAAATGATTTTTTTTTTTTTTTTATGACCCAAATGCTTGAATTTTTTATTTTTGGAAGCAGTATTGTTCTCTTTGAAATATTCTTAATCATTTGGGGTTTTTTTCTGTGAGGTTGCAGCTACTTCTTTTCCTTGATGTGTCCCAAAGGTAATGTTTTGAATAACAAAGGTGACATTTTCATACAGAAGAAAATAGGACTCATTGGGCTTTCAGATCCCCAAAACCTTTTACTGTGCAGGGGAAATGGACACAAGGTGGCAAAGAGAGAAGTAGTAAGAGATTGTGGCCCACTGCTACAGTTCAATAAGTCAAAGCAAGGAATTAATTTTTGCTTTTATTTTGGATGAATTCAGATCATTTGCCAGCTTTCAGTAGCTAGAAGTACTAGAGACTGTCTTGTTTGGATCCACAACCAAAGCAAGCCAGCCTAACATTTTCTGAGAAGTAGGAGTAGTTACCATTACAATCGATTCTATTGCACTGTGTTACGTTTATCATCCTTCTCATTGCTCACACTGTGATTTGTTGATCCCTATTTCAAACAAAGGCTAGGACTTGATGATGTGAGAGGAGTGCTATGCTCTTATTTTTCTCTCTGTTGTTTCTTCTTTTCATGAGTCCTGTCCTCTTGAGAAACCAACTTACACCATGCCTTGAGGATTGACTTATGCTGGAATGTGTGTCTAAGAAAACATCCTGAAGGGGGGAGATTTTTTTGTTCTCAGAAATCTTAGAAAATGTTCAGCTTCACTGTGAAATGACACAAAAATCAGCTCCTCTTTACAGAGAAAGGTAGTGTCTACTTGGGCATTTAAAAGTCTGGATTGGGTTTCTCTTGCTTCCTGGAGCTGCTTCATCATTTAGTGACACAGACGATGGGAGGGAAAAAGCCATGATCCTCTTATAACTTGATGATATGACTTGCCATAAGAACAATCTTCTTGTATATAAGGTAACAGTGCAATTTTAGTTTGGATTTTCTCAAATGAGAGAACTGAAACTGATGACATTTGCTGGGGTGTGCTCTTACTTCAGTGTGATAGGAGGTTTTTGGTTTACTTGCAGATGATTTGGTTTAAAAGCACGCATTTTGAAACCTGCCTTTCACTTGTGTAGCCTAGGCCTTAGACAGCTGGAATAGTTCAGTGTCCTAAGGAGTCAGACATATGGCATGAAGAAGCCTGTCTTTCAGCTGTGTATTCAGTTAGGAGCCAATTGTGCTCAGACCAGTCACTTTGAGAACCTTTAAATCCTCCACCAAGTAAAAATACATTTTGCTTGCATAAAATACCAGCAGGGAAAATGCTACTCTTTTTTTTTTTTTTTTTTCTCCTAGGAGTCTAATAAATACCAATCTTCATTCACCATTTTCTTACTCAGGACAAATTGAGAAATTGCTGTTGAATGCCACCCAAATAGAACACATCTGCAGAGTGCTGAAATATCTATACCTGTTGGTTCAGAGGTGAGGAGTAAAGTTCACACTTCACAAACAAAAGCAAAACTCCTGCCAGTGTCCCACCAAGGTGGAGGCAGGGCACACCATGGAGGCAGGTGCTACCAGGTGGAAAGAGCTTGCTGTGGTTTCAAGAATTTCACTAACATAACAGGACCAGGCTTTTATCAGCATCACCCTGGCTCTGCAGAAACATCTTCCTTAGTCCCAATTCTATTCACTGTGTTGAATACCATGAAAATCTCTAAAATTCAATTATTTAGATTAAAACTTCAGATCTTCTGCTTAATGGCATGAATAATATTTATGTATTTTTATTTTAACAGCTCTACTTAAAGATCTTTTAATTTGGGGTTTGAAGGGTTCTACTTGTCTTTCTTAGTAAAGCAGGGGGCCTACACATGATAAAAAGAGAAGCAGTGGAGTGGGTGATGCTTGACTATTCTTCCCAAACACTGGGTGAAGAAAATTAAACTTCTGAAATAACTAAAGAAATACTCCAAGTCAAATAAAAACTTAGAAAGCTTCCTTGACTATATCCAGATGCTGTAAAAACTGTGTCAGAGGGAGGAAGTTACAGAAGTTTCTTGCTCTTGAGGTCAGGGACAGAAGTTTTCCACTGCCCATGTAATTCCCAACTGACACCAAGCATTCTGTGACTGTTTGTTAGCTTTAAAAATGAATAAAAGCAGAGACAAGCTGTATTTTTATTTGTTATTCCCTAGGGTGTCACCTGCACTGAAACAATACACTTAAAGAGCAAAAGGCAGATTTGTCCTAGACCAGAGAAAAGCCTAGACAAAGAGTGACTTCAGAAGGTCTCTTATAAAAAGGGATTGCAAAGCATTTTAGATAGTATTTAATTTATTTACAAAGCAAAATCTTTTCTGTCTTTAGAAAAGCTTACACTAGCCACTCTTCTTGGCAAACTCCAAAACAAAAAACAAACAAACATTCATTTCAGAGCTCATTTTGTATTGGGACTTAGATCACACAGAATAAAGATGAACTTTTTTTGCTGGCTCCATCTATGATCAGCTGTTTAGTAAGGTGGACACCTGCACATCACAACATACACCAGAATCTGTCGTGTTTAAACACATTTACTGTGGGTTTCCAAACAAAATAATCTGTCCTAAACTCAATTCTGTTTACAGACTTTGGTGTGATAACTATAGTGCCTGGATTTTTTGTCTTCACCCAGCACAGCTGGTACCATTGTATTTTTTTCAGCTAGCTTAGACAAATGTCTTGGTTTAACCCCTGACAGCAACTAGGCATCACACAACTGCTCACTCCTCCCTCCTCCCAGTGGGAGGGGGAGGAGAACTGGGGGGAAAAAAAAATGGTTGTGGGTTGAGATAAGAACAACAGTTATAAAGTATAATAATGACAGTGATGAAAAGGAATACAATAAAGAGAGAAATAAAGCCCAAGAAAAGACAAGTGACACACAATACAATTGCTCACAACCCACTGGCCAATGCCTGAGCAACGATCTGCCTCTTCCACCCAACTGTCACTAGTGTATATACTGAGCAGGATGTTCTATGCTATGGAATATCCCTTTGGCTAGTTTGGGTCAGCTGTCCTGACCATGCTCCCTCCCAGCTTCTTGTGTCCTTCATCATTTGCAGAGCACAGGAAACTGGAAATATCCTTTACTTAGGATAAGCACTACTTAGCAACAACTGAAATATCAGTGTGTTACCAACATTATTCTCACAGTATATCCCAAACATGGCACTGTACCAGCTATTAGGAAAAAAAATTAACTGTATCCTAGTGGAAACAGAGACAACAAGCTACAATTAGCCTCAGCAGCCAAATGAAACTTACACAGTCCTCATTTATACTATTAGAAGCTGAGGACAAGCTATGGCTTTCCTGGAATCAGACCTCTTTTTTTACGGAACCATAACAAAAGGCACAGTTTAAAGCTATTTCTGGAATTGGTCTCCTGTGGATTTCTCTCCTGCATTTCCTTGGTGTGTGCAGTGAGCTTGGGTTAAGAGGAGTGATGCCGCTTCTGCTGCAGCTCTGAAGAGCACTACTGGGGTAGTGTCCACTATAACATGAGGTAGCTGTGGTGTCAGTCTGGTCAGGTGATAAAAGGAAAATTATTCCACAACAGCAGTCAGTGACAGACTGTCCCTTCCTCCTCCTCCCACCTGCTTCTGTTGGGAACAAACTGTTCAAAAATTACTAGAACTGTTACAAGAGTAAGTGTTGTGGTTTCAACAGCAATTTACAGCATCATTAACTTTTTTTTTTTTATTTAGTGAGAAACAAGACTATCCAAAAGTCAAAAAAAAAAGTGTGTGAAATAAAACAGAGCACCATAATGTAAAGGCTTTCTGAAAATACTGAAAATAAGGTCTTGCCCACCATCCAACACAACCCACTCATCCTGATTTCCCAGAAAGAGCCTTGTAGAAAAGGTATCCTTTGTAGCATGACCTAGAGGTCAATTAATTCGAGCCTTCTGGAAGGATGGGGCAAGCAAGTTCTGGAGTTCAGGACCTTTTGGCAGAACACTGTGTGTCAGCACCTCTCAGTTTTATCAGGGCTCTGTTAATATCTCAGACAATTTCCATTGTTATGCTATTCAGCTGAACAAGAAAAAAAAACAACAGTTATGATAAAGGGAAATTTCCCAGAAGCCTGGATTAAGTGCTTTTGGGTACAAACAAAATATACTCTTTTTCCTATGGTTAATAATGGTTTAGCATCTTGCTATTGTTTGTTATGAAAAAAATATGTTTGTTAATTAAATATTATTAACACAAAACCTCACTTGGTTCTTGGAAAATGTCTGGGTATACCAAAATAGAGATTTTGTTTATTCTTTATATTATAGTAACACCTAGAGGCCAGAGCTCTACTGTGCAAGGCACTATACAAATATACACCAGGGGTTGGGTCTTGCTTTGAGGAATATATTGTAAATGTACGATGTAAGCAGCAAATCAGTAATGCAGCAACATGCAGTACAAGAACAAGCAAGATGTTGGTGGTCAGTATGAAAGTGACTGCAATGCCTCATCTGTGTTGATCTGTGGTTGGGTTTTGTAAAGCTCTGTGTCAGAGAAGACTTCCCATGATTGATTTGGAAGAAGCCATTTTACCATACACTGTGAGGAATTGCATTGAGAATATGCTGTCACATGCTTATGCTAGCAACCTTTGCTAGATTCATTTTGCCAGTATATTGCTAGGATTGTTGTGATGTGTTCAGCAGTGACTAATAGATTATAAGAAAATAATTTTCCTGAAGATGGTATTCCTTCACAGAATCACTCGGCATGGGATTTATGTATGTTCTGGAGACATTGAGGTTTTCCCTTTGAATGTTACTTAAAGTGTCTGAAGAAAACGCATTGGTAGTGTTGAATACTTTGAGAACTGCACTGCCCCTTTCCTCTGCCTGTGTCTACTGAGCTGGTGACAGAAAAAACCAAGAGCTATTACAGTTTCAAAAGAAACTGTAAACCCATGGAGAACATTACCACTGGTGTCTGTTTAAATTTCACAGCAAATATCCTCCTACTCTCAGCTGGAGAATATTATCAAACCTGAGAGTGACTTAAGACACAGGGTCACGTTTGGGGGCTGAGTGTTAGTATTGGCTTTGGTTCAAGTATTGAGCCTGTTGCAGAGGGAGTTTTTTAGTGTCAGTGAATATCCTTTTCTATTTTTACAAAGCAGCTGTGAGAGCCTTCTTGGAAGTGGATGACATTTGGCTGATGAGTTAGCTGTGAAAAAGTTGCAAGTTTTATCACATGCCAACATTTTGCTCTGGCAGCAAGTCTTCTGTGTAGCATTATTTTTTTTTGTTATCAATGCCACTGGACAGCTTTCTAACGCCTTCACTGAACATTTTCCAAAACTATCTGGTTGGCGGGGAAATAGCAATACACAAAACTCACGTGTGCCGGTTGTTGACCCATTTGTGGTGCCTAGCACTACTCTCTTTACTTGAACAGGTATGAAATAGAAAATGCAGCCCACAGTTTGGCAGGACAGTCAGAGCCTATCATGAACAGCTCTGCAATGTCTCTGGCTTGTCATGCATATAAGTCCCACCTCATTTTGGTTGTTAGCATAAAGTGGTAAATGAGCATAAGGGTTAAGATCTCGATTTCACAACATAAAGACCAAGTCACACATGCAAAAGAGATGCCAGAGAGCTTTGCACTCTGTGCTCAGCTCCTCTATTGTCCAGTAATGCTGTTTGATTTCACTCTTCTCTTTTTACTTATCGATTATCCTCCTCTCAATTATGTTTTCCTATGCTGTATTTTTACATTTCCACTACACATGGTTGTGGGAATCTTCCTGCTAAATCCTCACAAATTGTTTTCAGTGGTGAAGTCACTATGAAACATGCAATCACAGATTGTGAGAGATTCGGCTGATTCCTCATAGCCATTAGCAGAGGTTTTCTTCTAGCCTCAGTGCTTCAGACTTAGCCTGTCTCTAGCAGCATGTTTCTCTGATTGTTTATTTTTAAATATTTCTTTTATGTGTGAAGTAGGAAGAAACTGTCAGACGAAGAGAGAATAAAATGCAATTAGTGTTAATTTGGCAAGTGAAAGACTATCAATAACACAAGTTACATTTTTATCACAGATAATTGAAGTTTATTGACTGTACAAGTGTTTCTGGTATCAAACCTGATGAGGGCTAGAGAAGACCAATAGAGCAGTGCGTACTGAGATTCAGGCAACAAAACAGTGGCATAAAGTGAGAAAGAAGCTGAAGGTATGATAATATTAAAATGATATTTTGCTGCTTGTTGAAAGTTAAAATTTTCTTCTGCCATCGACTTTCCTGTGAATATAAAAACAATGTCAGCAGACAGCAAAGGCTCTGTAGCTGGTTGTTGTTTTTCCCACTTACCTGTTATTTCATAGCCTTCCTTTCCCTTTCAGCATTACGAGTCAGAGGCAGCCATTTAATGAGGACAGCAGCATGGCTATTCCTGCAGCCCCCTGGTGAAAGTGCCAGTCTCCTTCACCCTGATGTGTTTCTGTACTTGCTCCAGCTGTGAGTTCATGGTGTTTGCAGATTAACAGCCAGGCTAGCTCCAAGATAGAATAATCTTCTTTAGGTAGATTTACAGATCTGAGTGAGTGCCTTTCCGTATTGTATTGCGTGGTGCAAAACCTCAATGCTTAGACTGACAGAATTGTCACAGACTCTGAAGACCTAACAGTACTACTTTTGATTTCTTGCCCCAGGCCCTCTTCAGTCTCATGCACAGCAAAAGAGATTTCATTGTCCAAATCTAACTTTCTTTCAAACATTAGTTTATATGTCATGGTTTGTGCTCATTTAAGACACAGAGGCAGTTCCTTCAAAAGCTGTAAGGTTTGTTCTTTGAAGACAATAAATCTGATTCCTTCTTCCTCCTGTTTAGCAAAATCAACAGAAGGTATTACTGTGATAGCACTGGGGGAGCAGTGGAGACTCAGGCTCTGGAAATGTCATCTCATGGTGCTTTATGTTCTCCTAGACTTGAGAAGCAAAGGACCAGGGAGAGACAACAGTCACCTGGCTCTTTTGTAAACAGGGCAGCACAGTGTATCACCAAGCTATTACTGAAGTGACTAAGAGAGGGAATTGAATCAAACGTGAGAGAAAAAGCCACTCATAATTTTGAAGTTATTGCTTCATGACCCAGAGTCTGAGTACATAAAATGTGCACAGATGAGTAGTATCTAGTCGATTTTGTATTCCTTCAGTGGTGGTTCAAGTGTTCATCCTCATCTCACAGTCTCATTCAGTGCACATTCAATGCACATTTCTGCAGTGATTTTATATGGAAGCTCACCAGCCTAGTGCTGGTGACTTCATAATCTTGCTCTAAGTACATTTCAAATCCTGAAAGAATGGGTGTGATGCATTATTTGCACTGACTGTTAACTTCCATATCAAAATATGCTTTTATAGCATCCATGTGAAAACATTTTCAGTGACTACACAAACCAAAGCGATAAATTATTCTAAATGGATATAACAATTTTTTTTCATTCAGTATCTAGGTCACAGTTTTCATTCTTTAGCATTGATCTTTTAACCTATAAGGGTCTTCTCAGTGACAGGTAAGATGTAAGTACTGATTCATGTAGTACTCTGAATAGTCTGTGAAATTTTGTTCTATTTTTTGTTTAGCAAATGTCTAATAGAAGCCATTTCCTAGTATTCAGGGATCTAAGCCAATACTCCTACCAAACAGAATCATTCAATATTTAAAATATATTTTTCTGTCATGAAATCAAAATTGTTTTGTTTTGGACTTGTTCAGAAATGTGGAGCTTTGTGAAAATTGGACAGTCTCAGGAAAAACATTTGGGTTATTCATTGGAAAAAATGCAATATTTTTTATCCACATGTTGAAATATAAACCCCAGTGGTCAGGACACTGATGAAATACATGGAATCCTCATTCCTCATGGAGAGGAGACACAGAGACACATCAAGATCCTCTGTGCCAGGCCCTCCAAGGTTTTACTGCTTGGTGAGGCTTCAGATTGTGGCTTAATATTTGTCATGACACAACAAGTAAATAAATACCTTGGCACAAAGCCTAGAGCCTGTCAGCACTGCCCCTGCTGCAACCTCCTGTTCAAAATACAGAGCTCTATTTATCATCTTTCACATAAAGCCTGTTCAGAGGAAATCACCTAGGATATGTTTAATTTCCTATTCTGGCTTCTTGATGATGTTGCCTAGATAAACCCCTTATCCATAGTTCCTTGCTGAGAGCATTAGGCCAGAGTAGCGGTGAGGACTTCTACTTGTCAAAATAATTTAATTTATAATGATGTGTTTCATAGTCAGTCTGTGCAAAGTCAGCTTGAGCAAAAGGCTTTTGTCTGTGTTATCTCCCCTAAATGCTAAAGTATGGAATAGAAACAGCAGCTGTTCAATGAAACATTTCAGAATCACATGGATTTTCACACTGGATAGGAACCCCAGTGTTGACTCTTTTTATCCTCTCAGTGCTGTACATATTCCTAAGTATTCCTCCTGGAAAGTGGTAAAACACTACCAAAAATTGTACTGGGAGTAGGAAAGTAGTTTTTATTGTCATCTTCCCTCCAGCAATTCAGGTATTATGGTGGTGGAGTTGGGTGTCATTTGAGTGAAGGGGCGGAACTTGGAAAAGAAGGGCAGAGATGACAAGAAGGAAATTGTGGAAGATACATCAAAATTGAAGAACAGAAAGGCAAGAGTGGTATCCAAGGAAAGGTAGTCATGAGTGTTAGCAAATCAAGTGGGACCTGTGGACGGAGGAAAAAAATATGAATAAAGAATTGCATTTTTGGAATTGCATAAAGTCATGCTCTTGACATGATCGGTACAAATTGTTGGAAACCTACAGTCCTGGAGGTCTTTCCCCCTGACCACTTGGCTATTTTGAAAAATACTTCCAAGACACAGAAAGGCACAGCCTCAACATTCTGTAGGTGACAGGGAGAGCAGGGCAGGGCCATGGGGTGCACATCAGCAGCTATCTGCTGCTCAATCCAGACAATGTACCTCTTTGGAATGTGAAGTATCTATTGAGGGATTTGATGTGGAAGAAGAAAACAGTACATGAATAGGAAGATGTCCTTGGACTGTCCTTCTGGCCTTAAAAATCTCTCAGTTTATGAACACATCTCTTGGAAAAAAAAAGAAAACGTGTTCTGGTACCCTATTTCTACCTTTTTTTGGAAGCATTTAATTTTTTTAAAAAGATGGAAAAGGAGATTTTCTTCTTTCCTTCAGAAAGTTAACCTTTTAAAATCAACAGGAAACAACATAGCCCAGTATTTCAGTTCTGTTTCACCTCTGATGGCTATTTATAATTACTACTCAAACAGGAAATCTGCTTCTGACCTTTGATGCTGCAATATATTTGAAATTCATTTCTCACTGTGCTCTGTCAGCTCCTTTTCATGCATACTTTTATATGGGGGCTAATAAATATGAGTTTGGGAGCAAAAGCTCTGGCAGTGGAAGCCAGCCAGTGACTTTGCCGTGAGGCATGCTTGCAAAAACCTTATCTAGGAACTTAAAGAGAACAATTTTTCACATAGAGTAGTTTTGAATATGACATCACTCTTTATGACACACATTAGCAGGTAATTTTAATGTCAGTGACACATATGATAGGATCACTAAAGATTAAAGGACTGAGAGATGAACATTTTAATTAGTGTTCTTTGTTGAAACACATTTTGCCTGAATCTGTGCTATAACATTTTATTTTAATATTATCCAGGCTAGAGTTTTGGTATTACAATACATTTCATTTCAGTCTGTGTGAGTCAAAAGAAACCAATGACCTGTATATTCCAAGTGGTACAATGCTCTGCTCATCTTTTTTTGCTATGTAATGAACTCAGCAATCTCAGGCTACATGTTTTTGCTCTACATTTCCAAAATATTATAACAAACAAACAGGAAATATTTATACAGATGATGATCAGAAGACATTGAGGTGTAATGGGATGCATCACCTCCTTTCATCCTAACAGCCCAGGCTGGGGCTGAACTGAAGTCAACAACTATTCCTTAGAGTCTTAGACAGTCTAAAGTGGATAGGAATAGCAATTTCTGTCAATGCACAACCTAAGCAGTAGTTGCTGACAATATATCTCAAACTTATATCTTCTGTATACCATAGATAAAAATCTGCTATATTTCAATCACACTGTAATATGCTAACTGAAATTATTAAGGCTGAGATAAATTCAGAAAAGAATGGAAATTAAAATAGGGTAATAAATTAATGGTTGATTTGCAGCACAATGGTATGTTCCTAGACTTTTGAGGTACAGAGAAGGTAATTTAATAGGAAAGTTTTGTATGAATAGGCAAGGTTATGAGAAAAGAATATTCTACCTCTTAGCTGGAAGCTGTCAGTGTCATTGTTGCAGGAGTTTATCCATCATGACAAAAAGCAATATTTGGGTACTGACAACACCTCTAGAGCTTTAGACACATAAGAACAAAAATATCCATGGTTCTGATCTGAATGTAAAACTGAAGGAATGTGGATGTTTTTATTTTCACTTTTCTGTGGCATCCCCATGCCAGATTCAGATGAAAGACAGTTTTATGTTTCAAGACCAAAACATGTTTTAAAAAATGGGCAGACTGTCCTTCCTATAAACTCTGATGTGCTTGTGTAAAACTGCTTCAGTGAAGTATAGCACCAAGTAGCTCTAACTTCACTGTTTTTCAAGCGATTTAATTTCTAAATATGTTTACATATTTTTCCTGTCACGACTTGGAGTTAATACGGCTGTACAACAAGCTCCATTAAAATCAGTGGATTTTGGAGAAGTTTCTAAGAGTCTACATATATGGTTTGGTGTAAGGATGATGGTGACAGAATTGTTCCTGCAACTTTAACATGCAAAGAACTCTGAGCACAGGAGTTAGAGGAAAAACTTGTCAGCTGGAAATGGTTTCTACCCAAATTGGTTCAGTACGATATGTCAAAACAAGTATTTTTCACTCTGAAGTATTTATGATTTGCATTTCAGTTATTTAGCTTTGGAAAAGGGAACCTCAAAATAATAATAAAAAATAATTCCTAAATATTTTCTTATTTTGATCCAAATGACAGCTGTCTTTGCATTGAATTCAGTAGGCTTTGGATCAAGCACTGTTTTCTCTAGGTAACTATCAGCTGGCTGGGGATGGTTTGTGACTTGTACTAAATATTGCATGAGTCTCAGTTCAGTTCCAATCAGATGAGACTGTAGATGCAGGAGATGATGCAGGTGGCAGAACAGGGCACTTGGGGAGCAGTGGTGTTGGCAAGAGCTGGCACAGAAGCCTGAACCCTTATCCCTAGATATGAGTGTACAGGTGAAAGCTAAGGCTGGAATTATCTGGTAGTTTGGGAAAGACACTATCATTTTGTCTTGAGAGCAAATCCACAGTGTTGCTGGTTTTATCAGCCCAGTCTCTATTTTATACCCCCTAATTTGCTCCCTGTGCCTCATGGGAGGGATGATCTCATTGAAGTTCCCTCAATCTCCCCTTGGTCTTATTCCCTGTGTATAAAGCACTGACACTCTCATGAAAAACAGGGTGAAATTAATACCAGTGACTCCATAAACAGTGACACTAGCTCAGGTTTACTCATGTCTGATTGTGAGCAAGGAGTGTAAAACAATCCCAAGCCCCTGGGAGAAGGCCACATGTATTTCTGGGGTAATATGGTCAGGTCTTCCTTGATCTCACTTATTGGAACTATTTGATTTTGAATACAATATTTTAAACATTAATCAGGTCAGAAAGGTCCTGGGAATAGTGGTCCATCCTGGCAGATAGAGTACTTTCTAGGGAGGTGGAATATCTGTGTTCAATGAATCTTTAATAATTTTATGTGAGGCTGAAGAGCTACAGTAAGAGGATTTGAGAAGCCATGATCACTCTGCCCTAGAGTGCTATCAGTCAGGTAGCTGGGACAGCTTTTCCCAGGCAGGTGACAGCTTGTCCTGGCTGCAGTGCATGATCTGCTGGTTAATTAAGTAAAACAGGCTGACAAATTTTGTCTCTTGTTATTGTGGGAGAGTCAACTGAAAGCCTTTTACATCTGATGAATTAGAATCAACTATTTCAGCTGGTTGTATATCCTTTTCTAGTATTTATTAAACTCTTTCATTAATTTTAAAAAAAAACGCAGTGAAGAATGGAAATAGATGAACAGATGAGCTTAAGTTACCTCTGTGGGCTGATAAAACTGTATTCTGGATATTTTTCACTTGATCCATTATTTTTTACTGAAAGAGTAAAACATGCATCCATGATAACACTGACAAAGTCATGTGTCTTATGGTTTGGTGCTTGTTTTGAGAACTTGACACAAAATATACGATCTTGAAGGGAAAGGATGTGTGGCTAAAGGTGAAAAAATTTTATTCATCTTAAATTGCAACATATTTTTGCATGCTGTGGACCTTTTGATTATCTTTTATGACCCCTTACTTACTCTTGATATCCTCTGGCTGAAAACCATTATACCATGTAGAATTTTTCATTCCTTTCTTGTGTCTTGTTTTATCCATCTTGCAAGATTAACTATCTTATTCTTATTTGCCTTTTTTTAGTCATTTACTGTCTTGAACATATCATTTCTCCTCTCTCCTTAGTTCTTCAACTTCCTTCACGAAGATCCTGTGACCTGGATCCTTGATCTCAATGAGGAGGCACCACTGTTTTTAAACTGTCTTATAATTTTCATCTTGTTTTTAGCCATTTCTGTGTACATCCTACCACCTTAGTTTTTGTGACAAGCATTGTATATTGAGCCAAGATTTTTACTGAGAAGACTTTAAGGGTGCTTCTCTTTGGATTCAAGGAGGTAATTTTTCCATCTCTTCAAGGAGTTAATCAGTAAAACTCCCTGGGGGAGTTGTTCTTAGGGACAAGGGAGCAGAGCAGAGCTGGGAAAACTTTAAGGATACTTATCACAGAGTGCAAGAACTTACAATTCCCAGATGTAGGAAATCAGGTAGGGAAGGAAGGAGACCAGCATGGCTTAGTTGAGACCTGCTGGTCAGACTAAAGGACAAGATGAGATTGCACAAGCAGTGGAAGCAGGAACAGCTATCCTGGGGAGAATACAGGGACACCGCCCAGTTGTGAGAAAGGTGAGAAAGGCTGAGGCGCAGTTGGAGCTAACTTGGCAAGAGATGCAAAGGAAAACAGGAAGGGTTTAACATTAACCAGAAGAGGAAGGTTAAGAAGGCATCCCCTCCCTGAAGAACACCAATGGGAAATTAGTATCAATGGATGAGGAGAAGGCCGAGGTCCTGAACAAGTTTTTTTTGTCTCAGTCTTCAATGGGAACTGCTCTCCTTGCAGCTCTCAAGAGGATGGCCTGCAAGACAGGGACCAGCAAGACAAAGCCCCTCCCACAGTCAGTGAGGGCAAGGTTCTTGAATGTCTGAGGAACCTTAACATACACAAGTACTTGAGGCCCAAGGAGGTGCACCCTGAGTGTTGAAGGAATTGGCTGATGCAGTTGTCAAGTCACTGTCCATAATATTTGAAAAGTCACGGCAGTCAGGCAAAGTCCCTAGTGACTGGAAGAAAGGAAACATCACCCCTATTAAAGGGTAGAAAGGAAGACGTGGGGAACTACCGCCCTGTCAGCCTCACCTCTGTGCCTGGGAAGATCATGGAACAGATACTCCTAGAAGAAACGCTAAGGCATATGGAGGACAGGGATGTAATTCAGGAGAGTCAGCATGGCTTTATTAGGTGCAAGTCCTGTCTGACCAATCTGGTGGCTTTCTATAATGAAGCAACTGCACTGGTGGACAAGGGAAGAGCTGTGGACATCATCTATCTTGACTTTGCTAAGGCCTTTGACACTGTCCCCCATAGCATCCTCCTTTCCAAGTTGGAGAGCTATGGGTTCGATGGGTGGACTGTTCAGTGGATAAAAAACTGCCTGGACAGTTGCACCAAAAGTTTAGTGGTCAATGGCTCGATGTCTAGCTGGGAAAAAGTGACAAGTGGTGTCCCTCAAGTGTCCATACTGGGACCGGTGTTGTTTAACATCTTCATCATTGACACAGACAGTGGCAAGTTTGCTGATGATACTGAGTTGGGTGGTGCAGTTGATGTGCCAGAGGGACAAGAAGTCATCCAGAGGGACCTGGACAGGCTGGAGAGGTGGGCTCAGGTGAACCTCATGAGATTCAACAAGAACAAGTGCAAGGTCCGGCACCTGGGCAGGGGCAACCAATGTTACCAATACAGGCTGGGAGAGGACACGTTAGAAAGCAGTCCACTGGAAAAAGACTTGGGGGTACTAGTCAATGAGAAGCTGGACATGAGCCACCAATGTGCAACAGCAGCCCAGAAGGCAAATCGAATCCTAGGTTGCATCAAAAGAAGTGTGGCCAGCAGATGGAGAGAGGTGATCCTGCCGCTCTACTCTGCCCTGGTGAGACCTCACCTGGAGTCCTGTGTCCAGCTCTGGAGCCCCCAGAGCTAGAAGGACATGGACCTGTTGGAATGTGTTCAGCAGAGAGCCACAAAAATGATCCAAGGGCTGGAGCAGCTCTCCTATGAGGACAGGCTGAGAGGGTTTGGGTTGTTCAGCCTGGAGAAGAGGAGGCTCTGGGGGGACTTTATAGCGACCTTCCAGTACCTCAGAGGGGCCTACAAGAAAGCAGGAGAGGGACTATTCACAAGGGTTTGTAGTTACAGGACAAGGGGTAATGGCTTTAAGCTAGAAAAGGGTAGATTTAGGTTAGACATTAGGAAAAAGTTCTTCAGTATGAGGGTGATAGATCCCTGGAATAGGTTGCCCAGAGAGGTGGTGGAGGCCCCATCCTTGGGGACATTCAAGATCAGGCTAAATGAGGGTCTGAGTAGCTTGATCTAGTTGGAGATGTCCCTGCTTATGGTGGGGGAGTTGGACTAGATGAGATTTGGAGATCCCTTCCACACCAGACATTCTATGATTCTATTTAGAATCCTTTATTGTTTTTGAATAGCATTGAGTAATATACCATGAATATGTTTGTGTAGTTCTGTACAAGAAAAAATGTTTACAAAAAACAGCAGCTGAGGGTCTAGAAAAGCCATTGGGTAAGGCCCTAATCATGTTTGAAAATGTTTTGGGCTAATTTGCAACAAGCAGACTCATGATGGCTGATGAGAAAATAACATAAAAAAGAAAGGAAAGGTAGGTTAAATGTTAATACACTTGTCTGCTTATAAGTACCAGAACATTTGCATAAGCTTGTTTTTGTATTATGTCTGTCTCCTTAGCACTTCATGTTTATCAACTCTGAAGAGACCGCAAACTGGCAAGGTAGAAACAATCATTTATAAACTATTTATACTAAAAATGTAGTTCAAGGAGACCTCAGTCCTGATGTGTTTCAAGAGACTCTAATAATGGAAGTAAGAGCAATGTGGCAGCCAAGGAAAGGGAGAATTTCTGTAATGCAGCTCATGAAGTAATATTGAGATGAAACTGGACAAAAGCTATTTGAACCCAACTGCTGATGCACTTTCTAATGGTGACATCTATCAGAGTGATACAGTCTCTAGAGGGAAGCAGTAGAAACTCCAGCAGTGAATCATCTAAAAATTAGTCTGCTAAAACCCTTGAGAATGTTGTAAATTGAAGACGTCTCTGTTGGTAGAGGACAGCTGAAAAAAAGGAAAGTATTATTTCTAGCTCTCAGTTCTGTGAGTCTGGAACAGCTACAATGCACTTGTCTTTCACTTCTCCAGTACATCCAACCAAACTGGCTGGTTTTGTAACACTTTGGAGAGGGAGAGATATACTTTATTAAATGCTTCCACTTATGAGCTGTATATATGCCATCAAATTTATGGCAGCTCTTTTCTTCCCACTGGAGGAATTTTTTTCTTACAGCCTTTTCCATCAAAACATATAATTCAATCCGATCCAGGTGCCAAAATAAGATATTCTTTAAAATGTTCAAAGCCAGCTGTACAAGGTGATATAGTACAAAGTCTGTAAACTCTGTTTTTCCAAAATCATGTTTGGAATGTGCTATATAGTGGAAGTTAATCTTAACTTTATTCTCTAGCAATAGCATGTAAACCACAATGAGACAAAAAAAAAAAAATCTCAAATAAATTTTCACAGTGTTAAATTCTGGAATATGCTGTTCCTTTATATCAGAGCAGTATTTTAATTGTATTTAAACTAGATTTTTTTTTTCCAAATAAAATCAAAGGTAATCTAGTTTAAGAATTTTGCAAATAGCTAAACACTTTTAATTACTGTAGAAAGAAACTCTCAAATGCTTGCAGCAACTGCCCTCCTAGGTAAGTAGAGAGAGAAGCTGAGTGGATATAGCTTTTGTGTCATCACCAGCAAGGCGTTATTGAGACACTCCACCACAAGTATAACCAATTCTGACACCAACATAAGGAAGTGTTCTCACTATCTGCACGGCGAAAGACCGTGTTAGGTTTTTAACACTCTGAATTTACCTGTAGCACAAATCATGAAAGGCAAATAGCAACAGTCCTTAGCTTTGTTTAAAGACAGAACCATTGTGAGCATTGATTCCTAGCTGTGTACAACTGAGTTCAAAAGGTGCAACTAGTGTGAATGACTAACCCCAAGGCTCTCTAACTCTGCATACAGGTTGAAGGAATCGCTGTTCACTGAATACAGATAGGACTTTTTTTTTCCAAGAGCCCACAGAGGGTGCTGCACTTCTGCCTCTGTAATGAATAATTTTTATATGGCATGGCAGCCCCTGAATACCTCCTTGGTGTTAGACAGACTGCAGACACATATAGCTCTACTGTGTCCTTTAGGAGCTTGTGGCCTACTTAAAAGTTCATGTGCAGTTATAATGAAAAGTGTGACACGATCAAAAAGAAGTGACAGGGAAACTATGACAGCACTGTGGCTTATCTCACATGTGCAGAGCCGGATAGGTCTGATGTACTTTAACTTGTTAAGCAGGTTTAATGAAAGACTGCAAACCTTCTGCCTCTGTGCTTTAGTTGTTCATATCCTCACATGATGCCCCTAAGCTTGTCTTTACCTTTAACTATCATTCCTTTTGCCTTAAATAGCTTATTTTTGTATTTTTTCCCATAAAATAATTCTCTTGGCAGCTCTCCAGGGCACAGGATGCAACAGAGGCAGCAGATGTTTCATGGCAAAGATGTAGAGAGGACAGTGTTTTCTTACAAGGCTGTTGAGGGTCAAGTATTCATCCATGGAATGCTTGCTGCAAAAGTGATGCTAGAGGCTCTACCACTACCTAGGCCACTGAAATGCTGGGGTTAAACCCCTGGCACTGAATGAGGGTTTGCATGTGGATGATGTCCACAACCAAGCAAGAAAGACCCTTCTGGTTGGTTTTCATCCAGAGTCTGGCCAGCCTTGGGTGAGAACTGATTAGGAGATCACCACCAGGTTAACTTGGAGGCAGGGCAAGAAGCCAATTATATAAGACTTGACTGCTGGTAGGGGAGTTGGGAGGCCTGTTTATACAGTGAGGATTCTGATTATTGAAAGGGGCTCCCTGACTCTTCACAGTAAGTAGAGTTCCCAGTACTGGCAGGAGAAGAGCGAGACAGAAAGGGAATTGAGTCTCTCTCCTGGCAGGTACTATATGATTTGGATTGGACTGTTTGCCTGGCTCCTTCCTTCCTCTGTGGCCTGGTTTTGGAATTGACTCGCTCCCTTTTTCACCACGTCATGTGTTGTGAATGGATACATTGGTTTATTCATTCCTCCAGTGGTGGGTCTTCTTGGATCTCTTGCATATGATCCAAGACCAGAGGGAGGGATCTGGCTCATGTATTGCCTGTTAATAATAATATCCTTCCTTGCTGGGTAAGTGGTCAGCAGAAGAGCTGTTCACTGGTTCCCAAGAGCTCATGTCTCAAATCACCTCAGAGCCAGTAGCACTCTAATGCCAAAGCAGAGGGAGGAAGGGAAAAGCACTGTTGTTCTGAGGTTCACTGGTGAGATCTGAACCAAATATTGATGTTGTCCTATGCGGGAGAGTTGAGCTTATAGCAATGTGTTGATGAGAAAAGAGCCACAGAAGCTGGACTACACAGGGAGACCTCACCTGTTCTTAGTCACATTTTTTAGTCGTACCCTTGAGCTGTTACTTATATTCTGGAAAGATCTTAGAGTTTACTGGGCTGGAATCATAGCAGCATGCCATCTTTGTGTGCAGCCAACACCCAAGTGCATAGAAATGTAGTTTTTGCTTTCTGTTTTCTTAGATTGTGTATTTCCCAAAAGAAGGAGAAGACTAGTGTGTCATGTTGTTTAATTAAAAAAAAAAAATATAAACACTTAGTGAGCCTTATGGTATAAGTTTTCAAAATGCTCTCCAGTGAAAACAACTCCTGAATAATCAGACATGCTACAGAACAGTCAGTAAGACTTTGGTATTTGTTCTTGGAAGAAAGAAATGCGGAAGAAAGACTTATGGACTGAAATATCAGTAGATTTGGAGCAAATAATGTTTTAGAAAACATAGTGGGTCTGTTGCTAGCACAGTTTTGTAGAATCTGGAAATTGAGTGTGTTGGATAATTGCACATACATCCTTCGTTCAGCGAGAACGAAGACTCCTGTAACAAATCTTCCTTTTGCCACAATAGCATGGAAGGGAAACCTGGATCATTTTGAAATATTTCTGCAGAAAAGAACATTAAACCTAATGACTGCACACTGGGTGATGGAAGGCACTTCACTTATCTGGGGAAAAAAAATGCTTTTTAATGATTTCATTTATTCATTTTTAAAAAACAGTGCCGTTGTCATGTTATAATCTCCCAGAGATACTCCCGAGTGAGCTGTTGAAAGGTAATTTCAACACACCTAGGGCTTCCCACTATAATATAACCTGTTGTGCCTTACAGCTTAGTCACACAGTGGCATTTAGAAATCATTCATTGTGGCTGGCAAAAACATCTTGCAGTAACACCATTACCAGAACTTACATTTTTGCATCAATATTTACTTCTTAGGCAAACACACTGGAGTACTTTACAAAGCATTTTAAGTACATGGCAGGCATTGAACTACTGAGCATTGTGAGTCCCTTAGGAATTACCAGTGTCACTTATGTAATAAAAATATATCACTTTTTCATAATAAGTTGTCACTGTTATAAAACATGCATAGGTTTTTAACTTTATATAAAACTTACTTTTGTAAGGGATCGTACTCCGTCATGGACTCAGATGCCAAAGTCCAAAGTAGAAGACAACACCTTATATACATTTAGAGACTATCAATCTCATACCAGACAATCAAATGTATTAAAGAAAACCATAACACAGGTTGTTCTAAAAAGCATTTCTAGCAGACTGTTGATCTTAATTAGGGTTTACGAAACTTGGGAGTGTACAACATGGGTAATTCAGCATGTTATATTCTCAGTATTCAAGGAACAAGTTGTTACCCCCCTCTGGGAAGAATTCAGCTATTGGTATGTCATTGTAGAATACGAAAATGTCCCTTCACTGGTGAAAAGAAGTTTAATTTGCTAAGATTTTGGGTGTCATTTATAAAGCTTTTACTGTTCTGGGTGTTGCAACTGAAGAAAGAGTTTACTACACTCTGCATGTCCCTCTGCAGCAGTTGCATTAGGCTTATTCACTGTCGAATGGCCTCCTGTAAACTAGCTACTTAGAGGTTATTTCTCTGCATGACTGAGAGAGCCTCCAGGGTGTACTGACATACAGCAAGGTTGTCCCAGGGTTTTGAAGTGCAGAAAAACTGTTCTCAATTTTAAAAAAAAGGGATGGACAGAGTGAGTCAGGAAATCTGTATGTTTCTCATTACTGTCTGTACAGTAGGTATGATATGGTTTTTATAAATCCAAATCAATTCATTACAGAACTGGAACATTTTACATTTATAGATAATAAATGGACTATGTGAGTGAGACAGAAATCAATCTGCTTCATATATTACACTTGACACCAAGATATGATTTTATATATATGGCATACTCATGATGTACTTTTAAAAGTATACTGAATACATTTTTCTTCACTGAGTAAATTGAATCAGTTTATACCTTTGGTAACATGGCCACAAGAATAAAAAATAATGACAGCTATCTCAGCTATTAATACGTTTACAATAGTGATCAGAATACTTTATGAAATACTGAAATATAAGAAATAGCGTGCTTATTTTGTTCTGGTTAATCTTATAAATAACAAAACCTAATGACAGTGTTTACATTTTGGATAGAAAGAAAAAAGATCTACTGAACTAGAACTCCATTGTCAATTGACTTTTAGTGCTGGTCTAAAAACCACTGTGGCGTGAGCCCTATTACCAGGAACCCTCAAACTTGAATGATTTTGCTGTATGTCCAGTATTGGGGCCTAAGGATAGAGAGAGATCTAACCTGAAATTAAGAATTCAGAGCCAGATTCACATTTTCAGATATTGTCATTTTTTGTCCCTAGGAATGATGGGGAAATTTAGATGTTCAATTCTATTTTAAAGGAGCAATGGTCTTAGTGGAGCTATGTAAACCTAAAATAAGCAGTTGTTTCTAAGCTATTTGTTTCTTTGAGTTATCATCTGCAAACTGGCAAGCCATATTCAGGAGCAGTGTGGGGTGCCAGATTTCTCACATAGCAACCTACATATAGGCAACACATGCTGTGTATGAAGAAGCTGAGAAGTCATTCTTCATCTGCCTCGCTAGAGGTAGACTTGCAGACTTGGTGGCTGCAAGTCTCAGAGGTCACCCAATATACAGCATGACTTGAAGCTGGCATGTTCCTCACTGCTATATTGCCTTGATAGGCCCTGAATTGAGTCAGTTCTTAAATAAATTTTGCGTAGGGTACATTTAGAAGTTATCAGAAATATGAAATATCCTTGAAAATTGAAACTTTCCAAGTGTAATCTGATCATGATAGGAGAAAACCAGTGATCTGACAAACCAATGGAATTTTTAATATAGTAGACGTGAAGAGGTTCCAGCAAGGACAACAAGACAGATAAATAAATATTACTGATCAGCTCACCCAAGGGAGAGGTGCATTTATTAGAATTTTATATGTGATTGCACACACCTGTAGTGCTCTGAGGTCAAACTGACTTTAAAGTAAATGCTGTTGGCTATTCACCTACAGCAAAATAAAGTCTGACCCAGACCTTGGTCTGATGTCATCCTCACAGTCCCCAGCTACTGTTTTTCTACTCTTGTGCTGTTGTTTCCCTTTTAAGCATTTTTATTTATGGGAAGAAAACAGGGAGAGATTTGTGAGCAACAGAGCTTTCAGTAACTATATGTGGTCTAAATTTGGGGTTACTTCAGATGGATTTTAATTTCGTATCTCACCGAATTGCCATTAAAATTGTACATTTACTGCACATTACTCTGTATGGAAAACAATGTCCTTCATTATTATGGATGTTAACAACAGATAGTTTTGAATTTTAAATATCTTAATAATTATTTATTAACAGCTATCATATATTTAGAGCACAAACTCCTCTTAGGCCTGAAAGCACATCTAGAAGCTTCAGATCTGACCATGAGATAAGTGCAAGCAGCACTGAAGTCTATATGGGTCCACAAAAAGACATGTCTAATATCTATCATTTCCTCACCATGCTTGCAAGTACAAAACTCATTTACAGAGGGATCCTGATCCAGTTGTTCTCACTGCTGCCTTGTCAGAGTTTAGGCAATGCTTTAGCAGTGTGGATGCAGCTGCTTTGCCCAGATGAAAAAAAAAAAAAAAATCATCTTTACAAGGAGGGGAAAAGTCTGGCAGTGCTTTAGGAAGGAAGCATACACAAGGGGCTGTAGGTGCCCTGGGGCTTGAGATGAAGATGTACCTAAAAGTCATCTCCCTATATACCATTTTTTCAGGCTCTTAGAAGTTCAGAAATAACAGATGTTTGCTAATAAGAAGCTAATTGCTTGAGTGATTTTTAAATACTTTAGCAATGAACAAAAGCAGGTTCAGTGCAGCAATGAGAAAGAGGAAAGAGTGAAATAAATCATTAATCATAATTTCATTAAGGCTGTAGTTTAGAAGAAAAAAAGCAAATTTAAATAAGAAAAAGCTAGACTTTCATAGGAATTAAGACATAGAAGTGGGCTGTGTTTCACAATATAGTAACTTTGGCCAATACCTGCCAAGCTGTTTTGGCTGAACTTTTTGCGAATATTTTTGCAGCGAGTGAAACCAGCTGACTTTTCATAGGAGGGAAGACCTAGGGGAGAGAGAATCAGTTTGCAGCATTGGTACAATTCATTCTCTAACAGTCTTCTGCAAACTGCCCAGCAGAAACCGAGCAAAAAAGGCAAAAGAGGTGCATTTGCCTGAAGGACCATTTAAATACCTGTGAGCCAGAAAGTCCTTGTATGCCCAGATTAAATAGAAATTTAAATACTGAAGGTGTCTCCATTTTTTTTGTTGGTTGGTTGGTTGGTTGGTTGGTTTTGTCGTTGTTGTTTGTTTTAATTAAGGTTACCACTATGTATGTAAGAAAAAAATGAGCTTTTTGTGCTCTTTCACAGTTATGCCTCCAGCTCCAGCTCACAATTAGGTCACCAAGAAAAGTATCCTCCTGCCTTTCCCTCTAAAGTGATACAAACTGAAAGGTAGACCCTGAGAGCAAGTACCACATCAGGATCCATACCAAATACAATAGTCACAGTTATTCTCCTAAAGCCTGTGTGAGAAGGGGGATAGCCAGGCCTGCTTACATACTGTTTCTCTCCACTTCTCACCTTTCAGAAGAAAGCAGTAAGTAGCAGGGTTACAAATATTTTGCACACAAGAGAGTACTTGGAAAAGCTGTTTTACTTTCCATAAGCTGCCTTAGATTCATTGCATCAGAGAGAGTAACCATTACCTTCTAGTCTGTACAGGACCCTGATGATTTGCTCAAACATGAAACACAAAACACATGGGACCAGAACCACTTGGGGGAGATCACAGCCACTGTGGAAATTCACATAATAGCAATGAAGTCTAAATGGGTTTCTAAACCACAAACATTTACTCATGTAAACCCATGGGATTACTCATGTGATTGAGCATCTGTCAGAATGGAGCTTAAATATGACACACATCCAACCTGATTGTGGGTGTGAGTATACAGTAATGTAAAAATATAAACACATTAATATGCCATCTTCCATGTAGCTGCCAGTGACTGTTAGAATCACCTGCTTATCAAACCCAAATTCTTAATTAAAACACGAGACTCTTCTTAATGTGTTGGGTTTTGATTTTTTTTTTTTTTATGAATGGTTGTAAACTAATTAGAGTTCTAATTAACCAGTTTCACCTGACATAGTTATCTGAATATTATCAGTAGTGCAGTGAGGGATTTTACATACACAGGGAAATCTGCTCAGATTTCTTTGAATCCCTTGAGTTTTGTGCTTATCCATTTTATGTGGCCTCCTCAGGCTTTTGACTGGGGATTACACAGACTTTGTTCTGCTTTGTTATTCAAGTGTATATTATTAAAAGATCTCAATGGATTTTTTTTTTACAGATGATTTGCTTTTTGAGTGGGATTTTTTTTTTTTTTTTTGGTTGTCATTTCATATGTTAGGAAAGCTTGAATTATCTGCAATAGCAAGGAACAGATCTGCTGAATCAGATGGCTCTTCTCAGATTTTGGTTCCCCAATCATACTTTGCTTGGTGCTGCCCTTGCACATGAGCCTCTATGAACCTACTCCTTCAATTGTGTTCTGTGTGTCTTCTATATTAGCTGCACAGTGGAAGCCTCACAATTCTGCCTTCTAGTCGTACTGTTTTCTTATGATGTTACTCAGGACAAACGTTCAGCATTACTCTGGCAGGTAAAGTTATACCCAGCTGGCTGTGCACTAGGGAGATAAAAACACAGATCCGTTCCACAATGTCCTCTTAAACACTAAAATGTGCACATAAAAATGCTCTGCCTCCTGTTATAAAAAGAAAAATGAATACCTGGACACTTGGGAACCTTTCTATTTAAATGCAGATTACAGCTTTCCCCACAGCCATTTGGAACCATTAATACTTTTAGAAGCTTTCTCTTCCCATGATGGAGGGATATGGCTTTCAACATGCTTTTTTTTTTTTTTTTTTTTGTTCTGTGTAACTTTAGCTTTTAGGAACTGGTGGATCTGCCCCAGTTTTATTGAAAGGAAAAGAACAAGAGGAGCTTAAGTCTGATACCTCTAGTACTGGAAAAGATTCATGATTTTGAGAATGTGCCTTTACACTGAACAAGATGTTGAACCTTTATAAACGTAGTCGGTAAAAAACTCCATCTTTTCTAGTAACTTAACAGTTACCATAAGATCAGTAGTTGCTGAGTAGTCTACAGCTAAAGAGACTTCTAAGCACATTCCTCATTTACTGTCCCCAGGCTTACCGCTACCTGCACACTGCTTGAGGCCAAGCCATCCTCAGAGATTAATTTGGGTTGAGTTGTGCCTTTTTCCAGTCATGGTCAAAGGAGTAATGAGGACAACATTTAAGTCTTCTGTGCTGTGATGATATCTCTTTGGAGCCAGCTTATATGGGAGGAGGTCTTTCTGATAGCCTCCAGTGAGTCTTGAACACAAGTAGTAGGATTTGAAGCACAACAATTTAACTGTTTTGCGGCTATGCCCTTGTGTCAATTAACTAAGTTGTGATGCCTCTGACAGTCAAGTTAGTTTAGGGTTTCCAGTAAGGAAATAGATTATTTAAGGGCCAGTTGTTTAGCACCAAAATAATTGCTGCTGGACTCCAGTCTTTTTTTGGAGTGATCCAGTTCAACCAAAAGAAAAGAGTGAAAAAATTTATGGAAAACTTCAGGATAATCAGTGTCTGACAGAATCCTGTTCTGTTGCTGGATAGAAATCTCTCTTCTCAGGAATTTATTTTTTTGAGGAGGTTGGGTCTTTGTACTTTAAGCACGAAAACAAATATATGGGATGTCCAAGGCAAGGCAAAAGTCAGTCCAGTCCAGGAACTTTGGAAGGTCACTCAGATTCATGGGCTTTTCTTTCTTTTGAAAGGATCTTCACTTTCTGATGATTTTTACGTTCCTTACAGAGGAAGCAGTTCAACTTGAGATACTCTGATGAGGCAAGTGGAACAATGGGATATCTCAACAGAAGCATTGAACACTCCCCTGAAGGCATTTTGAACGCATGTGCTTTGTTTTTCCCTAGGATATGTGTGCTGCATGGCTGAGCATAAAATATATAAGAACTCAACACTGCAATTTCACCAGCAGTAAATACAGCTGGATATATATGTAGTGCAAGGTACACTGTAGAGTGAGGTAGAATACTAAAATGCTGGTGTCTATTAATGATTTTTTTTTCCTTTTTTTCCTCACCATATAAAATTAAAATCAACATGTTTTTCCCATCTTAAATATGTTATTGTAGGGGAGTTGATTGGCTCAGTTTTGGGCAGAAGCAGGTCTGACTTGGAACTGGGGAGCTTCTGAAAGCTTTTTACAGAAGCCGTGCCAGTAGCCCTCTCTTCCATCACCAAAACCCCACCAGACACAAATTCAATACACTCTGGCCATCCTGGACCATAGCAATTATCTAATGTGACGTTTTGCATAAAACAAGATGAGAGATTTCTTGTACATACTCACCTTTTCCACCTAGAAACATTACTTGGTTTTGAATGGGCTTCCTGACAATCTGATTTTCCCAATAGACCACAAACCTTTGCTGTAGCTACTGCACACCTGCAGCTCTGAGGTTTGACCCTAGTGTGCCCATAAAGGCAAACAGCAGCTTGTTCAGAAGCTAGCAAATTGTGCTTGATGTTTCAGAAGATAAACAGATGGGATTTAAAGACTCTGTCTGATGGTCAGTGTGAGGCTGAAATTATCTTGTAATCTGTGGTGGTTATTCTTTACCACTATTTTAGACTTCTGAATGGCTACATCTATGGTAGGGCTATAACACCAGATTATGTTCCTACTGAATTGACTCTCCTACTTCTTTTTTTTTTTTTTTTTCCCCACTGCAAATAAACAAAATGTGCTGCTGAGTAGCAGTAATATTATGATATTCTGAGTTGTCTAATGGTCTGAAGAGCTATTGTTAGTAGTTCTAGTTCACAGCCATTGAATTGTAACCTTTAGCAACATAAAGAACATAAATGTGGTCTTCCTGAATGAAAGACCTAACATATGAGGGGAACACTTAATAACTAACAAGCACCAAACTTTTGCTTTCTATGAAGTGGAGGTTTCTCATTTCCTGCTTCTTGTGGCCTCTTACAATAGTACTTGGTGCTTATACTGTGCTTTTGATCTTCAAAGCACTGTATAAACATAAACTAATTAATCCTCTAAACACACCATGAATTAGGTGAGAGAGCAATACTTCCATACACTTTCTGCTAGTGCTGTAGTATAGATACAACATAAATGGTATGGAATAAGGGGTGGATTGTACTGATTTGAGTTGGAACTCAGCTGACTCTGTTCAGTGGTTTTACTTTCCAGCTAAGGCTCCTCCAACTGCACTTTCTGAAGTTAATAGCATATTTTCATGGACAGTGTCTGCTTCTAGCAGTGATAATGCACGATTTTTAGAGTTACTACCAAGGATTGGTGTGCAGACCAAGGTCTCTGCTGAATCTTGTGTATGACCTTAGAGGGTGCAGAAAGTAAAAGGCCACGCCTGCAGGGAGAAGCAGACAGGACAGGTAACCCTAAACTGACCAGTGAGGTATTCCATGACATACACATCATGTTCAGTATAAACCTGAGGGATCACGAGGGATCACGGCTCTCTTCTTCAGTGGCCAGCATCTGAGGAGGATTCTGTCTGTTCTGCCTTCAATCTTGATTCATGTATTCCTGAATCTATTTCCAGAATCCAGCTCCTGAGTCCAGTTCCCATCTTCTGTTGAGTCCAGTCTGGGACTTCCCCCAGGGCCTGCTCCATAGCTCAGTGGTGGTGGTGACATATTGCTATGGAGGGGTGGTGGTAGGGGGGAGGGTGTAGTTTGGTTCAATACTGGTTTTGTGTATATATATGTATATATTTTATATACATATATTCCATGTTATTATTTCATTAAAGCTCTGCTAGTTTTCTAATCCATAAGTTTCTTTCTCCCTTATTCCCTTTCCCTTCCACTTTGGGAAGGGAGAGGGGCTAATAGAGAGCGTCTGTTACAGGTCTGGGCACAGCTCTGACCCTAAACTGTGACAGTCTTGTAGCCCCTACTTGTATTATTTAATTCCTCCTCTCCCATCCCTAGCTTTCCTATGATATCTGCATTTGTGCTGTTCTTGTTATTCTTTTTTCTGCCTCAAAACACAAGTCCTGTTATAAAATTAGATGCTAGGCATTACAATGGTTGGAACTGCAGTACTTAATGTTTGAGACTCTGGTACTAAGTTCATGCGTTCTGACATTACAATGTCTTGGGACCTACCTGTCTATCTGTGACTTATCTGTGTGAAATCTTAGCAGACAAATTTGAACACACATTTCTTTCATATTCCACTTGGTGGTGAAAGTGCAGTTGTCCGTTCCTCCTCAGGATGTGTCCAGGGGGAATGACAACCTTACTAAGGCTACGAGCAAGCCGTGGGGCAACTGTTACTGCCTGCAGCCACAGTACTTGATATAAATTCATTTTTCATCATTTACCTGAAGCAATTGCTGCTTCCAGGACCCCATGTTACGCTAACTCTTGTTGCTATGTTTGGCTTCTCCTTACATTTCTGGATACACTGAATTCTTATTTCCTGAATTCCTGATGTCAAATCTGTCCTTGTTTCCTGTGTTGTGTTAGATGAGTGTCAGAAAGTGGCAACTTGTATTTCACTGCATCTGCCATGCACCTTGTCCCTGAAAAATTATATGTATAATTGGTATCTTACCCTGTAACCTTTTTACTCCTTAATTTACCAATCTGTCAGATCCAGGTTTCTGAGACTAATATGAAAATTAGGAAATCTATTTTCCATGAAATTAAATAAGTGTTGCCAAAGACTGTTGAAATTAATGTTTCTAAATCTGTAAATTTTTACAGTTACAGAGGGGATACTGAGTCTAATGATAAACCATCTTTGACATGTACAGTCACTCTGTCTTTCCTAAGGGACTATTTCACAGAAAACTGAATAACAGTCATATAAGAAAACAGTTTTCCACATATTCTATATGTTTATACATATTCTTACTTCACATTGGCTTTTCCTGCACCACCAGCACACACTATCCTGCTTCTCCTGGTTTCTGTTTTAGCATATATCACGTGTTTTGATAGTTTCTCAGCACTGCTATTTGGTAGAGGCCAAAGTAAAATATTGTTCTGTCTTTCTGGGGTTGAGCTTTGTTGGTTGGGGTGGTTGGTTTGATTTTTTTGTTTTGTTTTGTTTTCTTTTTTTTGGTTGTTAATATTCTTAAACAACTTTCATATAATCTGTTAAACATTCTGTTCTCTGTAGTCGTTAAGCAGAATCTCTTTTGGATTAAAGAGATTTCCATTGGTTTGATAGTAGTGGCTATGAGCACAAGCTTGAAAACACCCTGTGCTGACAGACTAATTGTTTCCTGTCCTAAAATGTTGCTCCATCTGCAGTTTATCCAACAGTCTCTTTTATTATTAGACTTAATTGTGTTTTTATCATATGTTCTAGAGAATGTGCTTGCAGCTACTGGTGTTCTCCTAAGCTTGTTTTCAACTTGTAAGCCATATATTTTTAACTGGAAGCATAAGATTGTGCTGTTGGGACAATTTGCCAGTTTTCTTAGTGCTGGCAAGACATTTTTGTTGTGTTTTGGATAGCCACAGTCACTCAAATGAACAGACACGGCAGTTTTTATATAAATCCCCTGTTAGGCTGATTTGGTTCCTTCTTTCACAAACTAGTGAAAGAAGGAACCAAATTTTACTTAATGCTGAAAGCAGGTTGTACAACACTCTGCTTGGAGGACATCTGTTGTCTGTAGGCTTTTCACTTTTTTGTCCCGATTCCTCAGGACTAGAACGTCCTTAAAGTCACTTTATTTAGTTTCCCAAACTCTTGCCTTCTCCATAGCTACCTGTAATCACCATTTATACTACAGGGGATGTTCAAGGCACTGGCATAATTTTAAAGTAGGAAAGGTACCTTTCAAAATGATATAGTTACACATTTTGGCAAATATAAAAGAAAGTGTTAGGTATTTTCTTGTCCTGTCCAGAGTATAATTTCAGAATTGCTAAAAATCTTATAGCAACACAGTGACTTATATAGCAACATCCAGCTTGAGAGAAGTGCTGTTTCTCTTGCTTTCATGTGAGCTATCAACTTAACTTTTGTGGGAGCACTGTTCATTGCTCCATGAGGAGCTCTTACATGTTAACAGGTTTCTCGTAATTCTCCTTGCCTGTGTACTCATAATTCTCCTTGCCTCTGCAGAACTCAGAAACTGGGAGAAATAATGTGGCTTCTTTTATTCTATTCCATGTTTCCTATTTTCTAAGCATTGGCTAGGCCAATGTTCAGTCAGAGAAAGTACCACACTGCATATTATTTTGTTCATCTTGAACACTGAGGTTTTTGGCCCTACTGTCACAGGTTTCTGCTCTTTTTATGTACTTTTAGAGATTCATTTATGTTTGAAAGGTCAAAGTCTGCCCAGAAATGCATAACTTGCATTGTACAGCAAAAGTCAGAGGATGAAAGTTTGATCTCTACATAGTCTGACTCTGAGTTATTTTATCCTAACTTCAGTTGGAAACTGGGTTTTTAGAAGTTGTAAGGTGGACTTGTCAACCTCAGATCAGTCTCAGAGTCTTCTGTTTTTTCACCTTCCCTTAGTCTCCTCTGATGAAAATCAGATGCATGTGAAATGTATTTATTGAATGTGGAGCAGGACTACAAAAGTTTTTGTATGAGCTATTAGGCAAATCAAATGCTGTGGAACCAGCCAGTCATGACAAATACCTGATGTCTTTCATTTACTGCTCCTCATTACATGCAGAAGAAAATGTCAGTTGAGTTTTCTCTCAGCTTTTTTGACATTTCTAAAGAGATTCAGCTACCCTGATGGAGCTTTCAGCAGCTCCATCCTTTCATTCAGAATATTTTAGTACGTTTTCTTTTACTCTTTATCCATATGGTTAATCTCCTTTAGCTGTTGTTTGTCTCAGACCTTTTTAATTTATTGTTTCAGTTTCAACTGCCTTTGAATTAAGAAACAAAAGCTGCTTAAAAGTGCAATTTCCTTTCAGCATCACAGAAATCAAGAAACCAAAGAGATTCAACACACTCCCAAAGTACAACAGCTAAAAGCATCTTAGTTTCTTGGCAAGCGATTGTTACATTGCCAAAAAAAAAGGAGAGGGATTGAAGGCCGTAGCAATTGGTTGAAAGAGTTAAGAAAAAGAAACAAGCCTAAATGAAGATGAAAATAATTTCTGTGTTCTTTCTCTGTCATCCATAAATCCAAGCCTTCACTTTAAGGAGACGACAGCTTCTCCTAATTTTCTGCTCCCTTTCAGTCAGTCCTTTCACAAAGAAGAGCGTTTTATGCAAACTCATTAAAAAAATCCCACAAGCTCATCTATATATTATATATAATTCATGAAAGAAATACAAAGGGATTTACAAGAAACAAATTGTGGCAAAGAATTAGTGAATCCAAAGGAAAAAGGATAAAAATGGATATAATAAACAAATGTCAAGTGGCTCAAAGATATGTGATTGGTCATTAACGTAATGGAATTTTGTAGATATAAACAAGGAAGCCATTAAACTTTACATGTAAAAAAAATATTCAAAGGGGTGTTAGTCATATCTGGAGAAGAAGGTTTATTTTTTAAGAAAGGGGGTAATTGGGCTGCAGTACAAGTTTTCTGTGAAAGCTATCCACTTGAAAATGTGTGCCTTTCTCTGCTGTTTGTGGAAGTGCTGTGGCAGGTTTGTCAGTCACTGAAGCAGTGGTGCTGCAAAAGCAGCACAGCACTCGGAGTGCTGCTGTAACAAACCAGCCTCCATTTCTCCTTCAGTACAAACAAGCTATCTTCAACATTTCAATCATATCAAACTTCTTTTGGGGAGAAAAAATCAGGGCTATTGTATGCAAGCATATACTTCTCCAGTTTCTCCTCTTTTATCATCCAACAGTCACACCAAAGGTGCTGGTAAGAAGAAGAAACTTCCTTAAAAAATAGTATTTCCTGAGAATTTAATAAATCATAGCAAAAAGACAAAAACATAAATTCCAGCTGATGGTTGGAAAGTTTTTAAAGACAATTAAAGAAATAACTGTATGGGCTGAATTGCTCTGGGATGTAGAAGTAGCTGAAGGACTGTGTTTTTTTTAATGGACTTTTCTGGTAAGCTGTCAAGACACCATGAATTTTCCATCATTTCACTGACTCTCTCCTTCTCGCTTGCTATTTATTCTGTTATGATGGTTACTTAATGTTTTTCCTGTTTCATCTAGATCAGTAATCCCCAAACTGCTCACCAAAAACTCATAGCTACAAGGCTGGAGAGGCAAGACCCATTTTCAGCAAAACAATGGAGGTATTCTAGACTTTTCCATATGTGGTATTATTACCACAACTGCAAATGATCCTGGGTTTAAAATGGAGCAGACTTACATGAAAGAGTTTCTATTTTACCAAGAAAAAGAAATAGTTATTTGTGTTAGGCAGTAATAACGATGCAAACATCAAAAAAGGAGAGAGAGAAATCATTTGCACTCTCGCTATTATGGTGAGTATTTACAGATGTGAAGGAGTTTCCTACAGGCTGCATCTGGACTGAGCTGGTGCATCCTGCAGTGCATCTTGCCTTCTGGTCCTTTGAGCATCAAGCTGGGGCTGGAGCACACCAGAGCTCCTCTTTGTCTCAGCTTTTCCTGAAGGGATGAATGCCTGGTGAAAGACAGTGGTTGTGCTAGCCAGGCCATGGGTGAAAACTGATCCATAATCTATGTGGTCAGCTTCTGAAGAGAGATTGTGCTCCAGGGGCAAGTGATGAATCTCAGATTGCCCTGAAAACTCTCTGCATGGTGAGATTTAGAGTGGGGTGTGACAGGTGATCTGATGGCTGGGGGAGGAGTTTTGGATGAGGGAAATAATGGGTTAAAACCAAGAAGCTGAGCATGAAGAATGTAGTCTTGAAAAATGAATGTCTCGCTTTTGCTTTTCCCAGCAGCATATCTTCAAAACAACATTAGCAGAGTTTGGCCAGCTGTGTTACAGTTTGTTTACTAAAACAGGATTCTCTTTCTTATCTTGAATATTGTTTTACTCTGTAGCATATGGTTTGAGGAAGTGGCAAATTCATGTTAACCGTAATGAAGCAATAATCGACCTCAGATAAGGAAGAAAGAATGAATGAAAGATCTCTGGAACTTTCCCCTCCCTGGAACCGTATTCAGAAATGGACAAATTATATAATTCTCCATTGTGTTTACGGAGTTTAAGTTTCTGGATGTATGAAGTACACACAGTGATTATTTTGGTGGGGAAACCTGGAGGACAGTTTTTGTTTGCTGGTGCTTCTTGTGCCACTGGGCAGAATGAGTTCATAAATGCCAGCAGATCACAGAGCTAGGAGCTGTGGCTTCCCTGCGGGGCTCTGCAGGGTTTTGTTCAGCCCTCTGCCTATTTCCCCAAGCTTAAATTTCTGTCATCTGCTCTGTTCAGTCACTCTGTTTTCTCTTTTCTCCATTATTCCTCCTTTGCCTGCATTGTCTCAAACTACATTCTTCAGATATGTTGTACCAGTTCTACTGGCCCGTCCATATCCAGTGATCCTTTCTCAATTCTTCCGATGCCCATTCACTTTCCCTTGATCCCAGTCCTGGTCTCTCCCTAAGGTTTTCATCAGTCTCAGACCACCTCCATGCTTCCTTCTTGGCTCTTTTAGCAGTCTCATATCCTCTTTGGCCATTTTCCATCCTTTCACACCCCAATATGCCTCACAGAGTTCTCCCTGTTATTTCTCCATTTCCTATTAATCTGTTCCAAATTGCTTAAGCTCTAGCAGCAAGCTTCTCCATGTTTTTCAACTATTTATCCAAGCTAGCCAAACAACTCTGCGTCTTTTACTAGCTCTGTCTCTTTCAATTCTTTTGTTTGCTCAGCAAAGTCTTGTTTGCCCTTGATCCATCTCAGCTCTGGGTTGCCACTCTCTTCTAACATTCTAGCCATAACAGTGTGCAGAAATTACAAAGGACCTAAGAATATAAAGCACTGGGAAATTTTAATAGGTGATGGTATTAGCCTACATATTACATGAATTGCAATCACACTAGAGTACCACCCTTGCCTTTCTTTTGCTGCATACCCATAAAGTGCCAAGGAATCCATTAAAACCATTTCTTTTTATTTTATTATCTACCAATAGTATAAGTAACTACCTATTATAACTTAGATCTCTCTGGCTTTTGAGAAAATTGAAGCAGAATCAAGTAATAGAGAAGTGGTAATAGAAACAATAAGCCAGATGCTAAGATGGTGTAAATCTGTATGACTGTACTGAAAACTAAACAGCAATTCCAGTTTGTACTAGCTCGAGATCTGCTATCTTTTGAATATATGTTTGCTAATGAGAGGAATGCTAATAGAAAAATTGTTAAACTCAGGCTAAAAATCTGTCTCATAACAACAACAACTTGATCAATCACTTTCCCCTCTTAAACTGAATTTGTATGCAAAAATAGTAGGGTTATTTTTATTATCTAAGTGAGCTTTCTAATTAAAAAAACAACCAAAGATTTGTAATAAAAGCATACAATGTAAAGAGCTCAGTTAATCTACAAGCGAAGTTGTATACCCTCATAAAAACTGTAGATTTATTATTTTTATATTTGTATAAATTACATAAAATCTTAGGAGTTGTCTTTTTTCTTTTGTTTTGATTTTAATTGTTCCTTTTTTGTTTGGTTTGGTTTTTTTTGCTGCATAGCCTGAATTGATGTAGTACAAAGTCAAAGTAATTTCTTCCCCTCCTTCAGAGCCTTTAGTGTCTTGCCCTATTTGTATATTCTGATTTCATTTCTATCTTCTCTCTAGCAGGATTCTTCATTGCTATTTACTTTTTATAGTCCTCAGGACTACTGAATAATGTAAAGTAATTAACTTGTTTCCATTTACAGAAACTAGTTTACCTGAACTAGTTTCAAAAGAATAATTTTCTTACTTTGTGTTTTTATTTTTTTTGTGTTTTGTTTTGTTTTTTAAGCCTCATTTGTGTAAAATTATTATGTAGTGTTTATTACTAGTTTACTTTTTAATTTCCAACTCCTGGTAGCAACTTTCTCAAGTATAACACAGTGAGATATGTCTCACTTTACGACTAATTTAACTGATTGATGTATGCCAGGTCTGGCTAACTTAAAAATGCCAGTGCTTTTGGACAATTGATAGAGATAACCCACATAACTTGGCACAACACAGAGCAGCCAGCTATGTAGTTTTCATGTTTCTATATATCTAGCTTACACAAAACAGAGCATGGGCTAAGAATTATTATCTAGAAATCTCTACATTAACATGAAGTTCAGCTTGGGTCTACACAAGTGTTTGGTAGAGCTCGTAAAAATGAATCTCACAAAATACTTCCTTTTGATTAAACAAAAGTTTTCACAGAAACATTTCAGGTTTTCCACAAGAAAAATCTTCCCATTCACTGATCACAGATATAAATATGAAAAAAAAAAACCCAAACAAACACAAAAGCAACAACAAAACACAAACAAAAAGGTTACAGAACCTTGCTGGTTCTTATATCATTACAGTTTTTATAGACAAATTAAAATTTCTTTGGGCATCAGTATATTTCAAACCCAAAAATCTTCACAGTGAAATTTTGATTAAAAAAAACCCACAACAAATCAACTGCCACTTTTCAGTATTCTCCACAATAACAGCCAAACCCCAAATATTTTATCTGTGACACTGAGCCTCAGTGACAAAGATGACTTTGCTGCAGAATAATTACCAATTGTGATGGCAAACCACATCCGCAGTTGCAAAGATGTGAGATTTTTCTGGTATTAACCTTTCCTTAGTGATTTTAGTAAGGCTTTTTTAAAGCTATCTGAACTTACACAGATGCTTTAGCAAAGGTTGGCAGAGGCACCGTGCTTAAGATATAATAAGCTGTACTATAATTAGACAGGGAATGTCCATAACTAATTTGTTCTGTTATAGCTGTTAGTATTTCCCAGCTTGAATTTGCTTAGATTATTGGTTTGTTTGTTTATTTCAGTTCTAAAGAACTATGAAAAATTTCCTTTATGCAACAGTTAGACACTACAGAAAAAGTGCATATAGAGGAAAGACAGTCCCAATCCCACAATTAGACAAAAAGCATGAGGAGGTATGCAATATCTAAATGAATGAAGTATTGCAACATTGTGAGTATGCTGGCAGCTCTACTTTATTTTTTAAGTGTTGTTTTAAAATTTATGATTTTTTTTATTTAATAACTATTCGCTGTCCATTCTTTGATCATGTTTATAAATATGAAAGAAAACAAAAACAAAAAACAACACAACAAACCCAAACGAAAATGTTACAGAACCTTGCTGATTTTTTCATCTTTACAGCTTTTATAGACAAATTAAAATTTACATTAAATGCTGAAAAGTTTAAAGAAGCTATGGTATGATAAAATAAAGGTAGTACTGGAATACAGACAAGTATGAGATTACAGTGGTATTGCACAGCTGCTACCCACCAAATGAGCAGTGAAAACCCATGGAGCACTTCTACTTGTCTCTTATTTCACAGAATAATGCAACAATACTGCTG
>NW_008631651.1:44873-47477 GCF_000691845.1 Merops nubicus
GTACCAGTCCTGCTCTGTAAGTGACTTAAATATTTTTGCAGTACTGTTCCTGTGACATGCAGGGAAAAAGCCACCAGAGTATAAATCTAACATTTAACTATATTTCTTTGGCATATTTTCCACATACTGTGAGAGGCTGAATCCATGTTTGCAGAAGTAATGACATCCCAAGAGAGATGGAACTCCGTTTTAACTGCTGTCTTGTGAGCACCCCTGGTTCCATAATTTGGAGTAGGTTTTACGTAAATGTTTGCACAAATGTGAACTGATTTAAGTGCAGCAAAATAAAATAAATAAATTAAAATAATAAAATAAAATAACAGGAAATTAAACAGAAACACCAGACTTTCTAGTGCATCAGATGATTGCTGAAAAATTAGGCTATACACAAAATTAACCTTAAGGCATTCAGTATTATTTGACAGTGCTATACAATTTTCCTTCAGATATTTTTCTTGCTTAAACTTGTACTTGTTTTCTAGTGTTTTCTCTGCTTCACAGTAAAGTCTTAAAAATAATTCATTCACTGAATACAGTGTTCATACACAGTCACAGAAAGGATTTATATTTTTTTTTTAATAGCATGCTCTGGTAAGTAGATCTGTTGGACAGGAAATGTAAGATGGAGCTGTTCTATAGATGTTTGTATTGCAACCATTCATCGTGCATGTCTACATTCATGTTTCAACATAATGCTATAAACACTTTGTTATGTTTGCTTTTTTCCTCCATTGTCTTTCCTCACCTTTTGGACTCAAATGGTCTATTGCAACTGGTCTGTTGTAACTGAATTGCAACATTAGGGAGGCTGACCTAGAGGGGTTACCATCCCAAAGAGACCAAGTAACTTTTAGTTTGATTTACCATGGTTAGAGTTTCGGATGTTGAAGAAATCTGTTTTTTACAGCAATATAAAGGTCAGAGAATCAGTCTGTTATCACTGTCTGCTCCTCTGGAAACTGGAAAGTATGTGAAGACTTAACACTTGATGAGTGTTTGAACCAGTCATTACAATCACTGGGGAAATGAGGATTTGCTATGAACTTTACATCTGTGCAAAAGAATCCTGGGTTCCTTGATATTTATTTTGATTCCTCTTCTCCTCATCTATCTTTCTACTTCATCTTTCTGCCTATCCTGCTAATACAACAGCACCAGAGAATGAATGATCTCTGACCATGAGGTCAGGTAGCATGCCTCCACACTGATTAAGGATAACTGCTCCCAGAGCAGAGTTGTCATGTGTCCAAAGTGTAGCACTTGGACCTGAAACCCTTTAGGTCTGTGTCTAGTCTGTATTCTGATATTCTTTCTTGTGTCCTGGTGCTTGTTCTTCCTTAGAAGGCAGCCTTCTTTTCTGTTCTTTTCTTGTTTCCACTGTCCTGTCCCTTCGGTTGTATTTATAAGTTCATAAATGCTTCCCAGAACTAGCTTTCTGTGTCCAGCAAGGAGCTTCACCATGCTGACCTCAGTCAGACAGACCTTTCCTTGCCCTCCTAAATGCTATGCTCTTCAATGTTGCCTCCATCTAGCTTGTCGTGTCACTAAATGAGATTCAATGTCAGTAAAACACTGTTCATTACAAGGTCAGTTTATTGAGCCAGATGGTTTTGAGGTCTACAACCCTATCTGAATATCAATGCCTCTCCTTCATTCTGTAGAAGCATGCTTGTAACTTATGTGCTTTAAAAAAATTAGGTATATCCATTCACATACTATGAGGGATGTGGTGTTCAGCCTAGTTCCATTGTCTTTTTTGTTTAGCATTACATACATGTTCCTCACATGTGACATTAACATTTAAGTTTATGTCATGCCTAGCACAATAAAATCTTATTGCTGGAGGCCTCTCCATACTCTTAAAATAAGAATTATTATTATCCTTACTAATGGAGATGATAATTATAATAATAAATACTTCTCTCCTTGAAAAGCCTTCCTTGTGGTAGTCTGAAAAACTTGTTTTCCTAATCTCAGGGCTCTCTGATTCCACTTAGCTTCAGTAGATGAATTGTCATTATGGCTCTTCCATGTATTCATGAAGCTTTCTGTTATTTCTACAGATCATTCCTACATCAAATGTGGACTTTGGACTCAAAAATTCCAACAAAAAATTTCAGGACCCAGAGAGGACAGAGAAAGGTATTTTCCTGGGCATGGCATGATAATATATTGCTGTTGTTTCAAGATCTACTTTAAATATTCCCTTACTGTATGCATTGAAATTAATAATGTGATATAGGATGAGGCATTTCAAGCTGTTTATGAAGGTGTGGAAAATATCTTCAAATTAAGATTTTTGTTCTTTCTTACCTCTAAATACAGTAACATCTTGTTGTCTAGCACGAAAAACTTGCTATCTGAGTTTTGATTACTTTACGTAAAAAGCCTGTCTGGTCCTAGTTCTGCATACACACAAGAGATCAGGAACATTACCAAGCAAGTCATATACTTCCTGGAATCTGCAGTATGAAACAATGCTTTGTATTGTTTTCTTCCCTGAAAAAGAAAATATAAATTTTATGAGCATGGAGTGGAGTCTATGATGTAGTGTTTAAGACCTGCAAGGCTTAAATTGAAGTGTTCAAGTCCATGGGACCCGAT
>NW_008631652.1:0-450 GCF_000691845.1 Merops nubicus
TTTTTTACTATGAAGTTCAAAATGCTTTAAAATTTGGAACTTCTGATACTAGAAGTTATTAAAAAGAAAATTCTATGACTGGTAGAGAAAGAAGGATTTTTTTTGGAGTAGGCAGGAGATGCTGGTGATGCATGACACTGAAATTAAGATATTTTAGAGGCTCATTTCTTAGGGCTGACACAATAAATCACATCTGTTTCTTGGAAACATTCTGTAGCAGCCAATCTTTCATCACACTCTCTATTCCCTCTACCAAGGCAATGAAAATCCTTAGTCAGGAGCTGTGTCCCTTCCTTGGCAAATCCAAGCATGACTGTACAAGAAGAGATAGATTTTAAAGACACTACCTCTGAAAGTCAGAGTTCAGTTCATACAAACTGTTAATTTTGCCAACCTGAAAAGCTTGAGGAACATTCATTGTCTTCTTTTTTATGTTTTCAGGGGTGACTG
>NW_008631653.1:0-10775 GCF_000691845.1 Merops nubicus
TGATTCTATGATTCTATGATTTCTTAAAATTCGTGTATGGAGTTCTGTTCTTCTTCTGTCAGTAAAAACAATTGTTTACTGTTGTCTATAGACGTGGTATAAAACAAGCCTGAAATAATGTGGGTTTTTTTTCCTCCTTCATTCCAGTATGTGACCCATCTCATTTTTCCTTGATTTGTTTTTCTTTCCAGGCTATCCATACAGCTTTTTCAACGAGTTCCAGTTATTCTGAGAACTCTGCAATAAACTTAAAGCAAACTGCTAAATCAAGTAGACAATTAGTTTGAATGGCAAAGTCCTCAGCATTGTGGTCTATATTCTACTACCTGTGTCTTTATTTGGTATGAAACAGTAACACAATAGAAAAGATAATTCTGTCAGGAAAAGGTATCAGTTGGTAGAACAGTGAATGGATGCTTTTGTCACAGGCTGTGGAATTATTTTACTTTTTTTGTTCACCTTGCTTTCTTGGTAACACTAAGAAATTCTGTCATTGTACAGACAAGCAGTTCAACAGGTAACAGAAAGTACTCTAACTTGGTCTGGCCTGTAATTAGATTATTAGCACATGCTTTTGGGAAGGGAGAGACATGGGAGAGCAGAGAGTGCAGATTGGGCACCAAGTTCTTTGTCACTGGTTAAGGCTCTTCAGTTACCTTTTTAATGGCCCTAGGCTGAGAAGAACCTAGAAAATGGATCGTGTATTACATATGATTGGCAGGGAAGGGTATAGTTTCTCAATGTGAGATCTCAGATGTCACAGGTCATTTACTGCCCATTCTACTCTCTAATCTTGCAATTATAACTGTGTATTGACTTTTTTCCACCAATCCCACACTTTCCTACCAAACCTCTGTATTAATAATACCATTATTTGTTCTCAAATTCTGCAAAAAGCTAAAACCTTCTGTAATCGGGTTTGTGTATCAAGGCTTTGCTAGTGAGGGAGGGGGCTACAGGAGTGCCTTCTGTGACAAGGCCCCCTTATGTCAGACAGAGCTGACGCCAGCCAGCTCCAAGTTAGACCTGCTGCTGGCCAAGGCTGAGCCCATCAGCAATGGTGGTAGTGCCTCTGTGATATAAGAAGGGGAAAACAAAACCAACAAAAAATTAAATTTTAGAGCAGAAACAACAACAAAACCAAACCCTGCACAATTTCAGCCAGAGGAAGGAGTGAGAAAATGCAAGAGAAGCAATTCTGCACACACCAAGGCCAGGGAAGGAGGGGGTGGATGTGTTCCAAGTGCTGGAGCAGAGTTCCCCAGCCTCTAGTGAGGACCATGGTGAGGCTGTTCTGCTGCAATCCGTGGATCTTAACAGTGGAGCAGGCATCTATCTGCATCCTGCACCAGAGCAGGTGGGATCCCCAAAGGAGGCTGTGACCACATGGGAAGCCTGTGGCTTGAGCAGGCTCCTGTCAGGACCTGTGGACCCACAGAGAGAGGAGCCCATGCTACAGCAGGTTTGCTGGCAGAACTCGTGACTCTGCAGGGAGCCCACCCTGGAGCAGTCTGTTCTTTAAGGACTTTTTTTTTTTTTTTAACAAGGGCATATAGTGATAGGACAGGGAATAATTACTTTAATCTAAAAAGGGGGTGTATTTAGATTAGATGTAAGAGAAGTTATTCACTGTGAGGGAGGTGAGGGATTGAACAGGTTGCACAGAGAGGTTGTGGATGGCCTGTCTCTTGAAGTGCTCAAGGTCAGGTTGGATGGGGCTTTGAGAAATGTGATCTCTTGGAAGATGTTTCTGCTAATGGCAGGAGGTTTCAAACTAGGTGATCTTTAAGGTCCTTTCCAACTCAAATCCTTCTAGGACTTCATCCTGTGGAAGGGACCTATGCTGGAGCAGTGGAAGAGTGTGAGGAGTCCTCCCCTGATGAGGAAGGACTGGTAGAAATCTGTGATGAACTGACTAGAACCCTCATTCCCTGTCCATCTGTGCTACTGGGGGCAAGGAGGCAGAGAAAATCTAGAGTGAAGTTAAGCATGAGGAAAAGGGAGTGGTGAGGGAAAGGTGTTTTTTAAGATTTGTGTTTATTTCTCATTATCTGACTCTGATTTGGCTGATAATAAGTTAATTCCCCCAAAGTGAGTCTGTTTTGTCTGTGATGGTAATTGATGAGTGACCTCCCTGTCCTTACCGTGACCCATGAGCCTTTTAAGTCTCTCTTCCCTGTCCAGTTGAGGAGAGGAGTGATGGAGCAGCTTTGGTAGGCACTTGGCATCCAGTCAGTGTCAAGCCACCAAAACTTCCTTCTACTCCGTCTTTATCCAAGTGGTCTCTAAAGGCTTGTTGAAGCACTCCACACTCTTTACTCGGTTCTCACTCTGCAGATTGTGTTCTTGGTGAGATGTGACGTGTTTGGGCATCAACAAGCTTATGGTACACTCAAGCATGCGGCTACTTGGTAGGACTGAAGTTAAAGGTAAGTATCAGCTGAACTTGATCAATACTCTATTAAATAACATTTGATTTATCTTACAACTGCAGAATTTTTAGGCATTTCTGTGAAGGAATTTTGGTTTTGATTGTAATATTCAATCATTACATTGCAGGTGGAATAAGTACCTTGAATAAAACTAACAATGACAAGTACCGTATATGTTTAAGTGATAGCTTCACTTGAGTTCTAAACTAGTTTTATTTGCTTTTCTTATTTAGTCTGTTATTAAAAAAAAATATAATCATTTGACACTCATTCATGAAGAGATTTCTTTGACTTTCTGGCCAGAGGGAGTTAGGTATAAAGTAATGTAGTAGGATATTAAAAACATCTTCAGTATCTCTTCCCCACTGAGATTTTACCAGGCATCTCTGTGAATTTTTATTTACCTAAGTAGCTTTTAGCATTTGATGTGGCATGCTTTATTTCAGTCTTAGGCTTTGCCAGTACACCTAATTTTCAAAAAATAAACAACATGCAAGGACTTAAGCTGAAGAATTCAGAAATGCAAGAAGAAAATATTATGGCTGCATTCAGGATAGAGAAAATACCAACTTGTGGCTACTTTTACCATTTTTCCTCTCCTTCCATGTGTGTGCTATTTCTTGGTATTTTTTTCTTTCCCAGATTGGCGATGTGTTTTTTCATGGGATGAACTTTTTTTTTGTGGGATGTGTGATGTGCTAAGTTTTACTTTCCTCACTATATCCCTAGGACCTTTTTGTATGTTAATTAATCTATATTTAATACAAAACTGTATTTTCTCTGTGGGCTTTTAAGGTGAATGTTAGTGAAGGACCTTTATGCTTCACAAAGTTTGTTAAATTACATCCCTTGGTGTGCTATCTCCTATACATTTGGGCAACTTAGGCACAGAAGAGGAAAGGCAGTATCAGAATTCTCAGTGCCTTTAACAGATTCAATGATCGTGACAGGAGCATTCTGCAATGAGGTGTTTCGCTTGTTATTAGACAGCACTTTAAGCTGGCTGTCACACACACAGAGCTGGCTATAGAATATGATTCACATGAAATACCTCATATAATTGCAATATATTTTTTGTAGAAAGGGATATGCCCGTCTTCTTGGTGAGACACGACAATTAAATAAGATTATTCATAGGCACTGCAGCCCTGTTAGAGTTTTGCATAGGCTTCTCTTTGCTGTTGCATACCTTGATGATTTTAAATTAAGTAGAATTCATAGTCTGCCTCATGATTTATGTATCCCCTCACAGGCCTGGTGTTTTTCTCAGATTCCCATGTCAGTGCCATACTTGAGAATCAATAAATAGGAAAATTATTTTTAATAGGTTTGTCTCCAGTGTTGTATATGCTGGAGACCGGAAATACCACCAGTTTCTGAGTTGCTCTGGATGTTCCCATGGCACACATGATCTTGTCAGTCATTAGTTAGCTAACATGTTCTAGAAATGTGAAGTTAATGATGCAGATGGGCATTAGGCAGTCAGTGTTTTCTAAATTCTATGGGTTGATGATGGTTTTCTTTAGGACTAATTAGTAGGGTTATTAATCCAAACAATTAAATTCTCTTCTAACACTACAGCTGTCTATTTAATTAATCTATTAATTAATCAGTGGGTTCTCCAGATGTCTACTGAGATACTGTCCCTTGAGCAGCAATATTGGTTGTTGGATTTTTGTAAACCAAGAACTAGAATCTTTAGTTTGTTTGATTGTGTATGTAAAAGGAGCTGGATTTATTAAAAGACAAGAGTTGTAGCTTTTCTTTTTTTTCCTCTGAGTACAAATCCATTTTTAATTATCATTAGTTATTTTTTCCATTCAGCCACCTGACATACTTGTGAATAGATAATGTGTGATTAAAATCTAAGGGGTTGTTATTCAAATGCTTCCTTTCACATGACCCAGAAAAAGCTTTTGCAGAAATGAATGTTACCATCTAAACATGCAAATACCTTAATTGCTTTCAATTTCAAAAAACCTACTTGCCTTGGGGCAAGTAAGTCATGATGTTACCATAATACTGCTGCTGAACTCTTGCATTTACTGGGATGTGTTTGATATTTTCTTCACTACTAAATGGGAATACGCTGAGCCCAAGGTCACTATTTTGTTGAAAACTTTTGGGTAATAAGCCATTACTAAAGATCTGGTGAACCGTCTTGCTGCCTTCGCATGTGCTTATCTCTTCCTTCTTTCAAACTTTACATGGGCAAGGACAGGGAAAGTTATTATACCTGCTTTCACTTAAAGATTAAGTGTTGCCCTTCTCAATTTTTGGTGCAGGGAGACCAACCTGTGTGAAAGTGGTGTGTGCTGCATCCATCCTAAAGGTGTGTTCTTATCTGCGGCACTCTGCGGCATGCTGCCTCACGCTGCAGCTTGAAGACAGGCTGTTGCTTGGGTCAAGTCTGGCAAAGTCATCCTGTCTGGTTTAATTTGACTGATGTTGCTTATCCCACAGGAATGGAAAGTGCTTTGACCACACACTGTGCATACCTTTATATGCCCAGGTTTGTGCAAAACAAAGTTTCTCTGTATGCTGAAATATATAGGATATGCTCTGCATGTTTGTGCTGGTCTGCCTGGTTTGTAATTTCTCTTGAAAAAGGGGGTTCCTAAAATTAAATATTAAATCTTGGTGTTTAGTGTCTTTTGTTTCATGGCTAAAACAGTTCTCAGTTTATTCAGTAATGAAACCATAGTCATCTAAAAGTAATGAAACCAATGATCAGTGCTTCCCTCTCTGTTCTGTAAAAGCCAAGGTATAAATTACCTCGTCAGTTCTAATTATCGTACAGCAGTCTGGAATGTAACTACTAAGCTGCCACGGCTGCATTTTTGCTGGCACATTGTCTCCCTCAGAGACAAGGTCCTATTTTATTTCTCCTCGCACTCCTTCCTCTTAAAATTCCCTCCCTTTTCATTTGTCAGGTACAAAAGAAGATAAGAGGAATTTAAGCCTCAAGAAAACTATTCATTTTAACTAAAATCCTAGGATGCAACCCGTACCTCTTATATTCTTCTGCTGGTGTGCATGAGACTGAAAGTTGCCAGCCTGCAGCTGCCAGTGTTGCTGTATTGTTGGAACATATGGGGAGTTGGCTGCTTTTCCCAGTGCCAGGCGTCCCTGCTAAGAAAGGTGCTATACTGGGAAAGGATGGTGTCAGAGGAGCCAAGGGCATATGTTCTCAATTGGAGTTTGACCACAGTGACATTTTGCTGGAGGCTTGTGCTGTTTGGGAAGGTAGTTTCGCTGAGGTGACAGGCTGGGTTTTGCCAGCTGGCATCAAACTTACACAAACTATTGGCAACAAGAAACAACTACTTTAAATAAAACTTTGTAGGAGCTCAAGCCTGAATGAAACTGGTTTTACTCAGGAAACATCTTGTTCAGGTTCCTTCAGTTTTTGCCCATCTAATTTAGTGTTAACAGATATTTTAGGGAGCTCTGAGATTACATTGGCTCAGTTTCCATATGAGTTCTGGGAACTGAAGACTGAGCGGGGGTATAATTCTGTTCCGAGCTATAGACTGAGCTAGAGATAACTGTTAAGTGTTTATTGTCTGGACTATGTTGTGTAGAAACCTACAGTTGCACTATATCAAAAGCTGTCTGCATGTGGCTAACCAAGCAAAGAGGTCTAGCTGGAAAATAGAAAGAATGCTGAGCAACCAAGGAAATAAATCCTGAATCTATTAAAGGAACAAAATAGAAAACCTAGCTCTATAAAACTCTTCTGAATTAGGAAGAGCCTCAGTCTGCTTCAAGGGCAAAAGCTTTATTTAGCTTATCTTTAAGAATTTTCAGTATTTCTGTTCCTTTAAATTTTTTCACTGGAATTTAAAAGAATAATCTGACCTGTCATTAATTGAATGTTTTTCAGTAGCAGCTGAAGAGGTAGTATTTGTTGGGTTTTTTTTTTTTTTTTCTTGTAATTTATGTAATGTTTTTGTTTGTACACCTATAACTGTGAAAATGCCTTGATTTTATTTTTTAGTAACTTTTTCAAAAAAAGAAAGTGACATCTCTTCCCTCAAAAAACCCCAGCAACAAAACTTTAAATATGTAAGCATTTAATAGAAAAGAGTAACCACCCCTAAAACAGTTATTATGTTGTCGGAGAGCTTTTTATTCTTGCACCTTAAATACTTTCTCTGACTAAAGAATCTTTGGAATCTGGCTAATCAGAAACCGGAAAACAGTTTCTGTCTCTCTCACACCCATTCATGCTCCCCCTTGCTCTCCACCCACTCAATTCATTGCCTAGTTTTAGAATTTTATGGTCACTTGCTATTTTATTAGTCCTTGTATGTTCTGTGCATTTAAGGCAACAGTGCTAAGAATCATTTGAGTAGTAAAGTAAACTGAGCGAACCTTGCTGTTTGCCTACTTTTATTTTGAATTTCCACTGTTGTAGAGGTTTTTCACTCTGCAGTTCACGAGTTATTGGTGATCTGGGAAGTATATGGCAAGTATTTGATCCTTAGAGAACTAGCTGATCATATGGTTTTAACTGTCCTATTTGTTTTTAACTTTGAAATTGCATTAAAAGGAAGACAAAACCACATTGCTAGTATTACTTTCTTACATAAGCCATTTATAAGTCATTGAAAAGATATCTCTTGTGAATGGAAGAGGAAAGTTGTCTGTGCTTATGAAAGGAAGGATATATGTTTAAGAAATATAAGACTATGTTAAGATATAGTCTGTAATATAAAAGCATTTGAGAAACCCTGCTATCCAACCTCAGTCTCAATGTTTTCATGGATTCAAGTTCAAGGATAACCAGTTCGGTCCAAACCCTGGATCTAGAATTTTTCAGAGGCAGAATTAAGATGTCCCCAAATTCTGCTAACAAGACACTTTGGAGCATGTCATTGTGTTTTGTGCCTTTGAAATTGTTTCCTGGCAGTGAAATCAAAAGGTCTGGTTGTTAGTCTTGGCTCTATTAATGTCTTGATTTCCCTTTTTCTGTCCTAACTAAAGCTGTATTTGTCATATTTACTCCAATCTCATTGTCCTGCTTACAAAAAAAGCAGCATATAGCTATCAATGCTATATTATTCTGCATCTTACAATAGCACCAAAAAAGATTACTGTAAGACAGAACGTTTTCCCCATCTTGTTTGTATGTATTCTCTATAATAGATTTCTACATTAAGTGCTGAAAAAGTACAATTATATGGTTTCCACAATTTGATGAGAAATTTCCTTTGAGGATGGGCAAAGTAGGTAAGTTGTTGCAATTGGCTCCACTTCTGGCTAGGGTTGAGAACTCCCTGAAGAGCATGGGTTAACACCACACCTCAAAGGTGAGGTTATTTCAGGAAATGGTGGTCTTTACCTCCCTGACAAACTCTTTGATGTGCTTGACTTTCTCACCACTCTGGTCTGTTTAATTGTTTTGATGCTACCTATTTGTAGTGTTTAGAGACACTTAGGATGGTCTCAAATACAGTAGAACCTTTCTACATGAATAACAAGATCCTTTTGAAAGTTGGGGAGACAGTGATGTGCGAGCCAACTTTCCAAGCAGGTATAAAGAAATTCCAAAGCAGATTTCACAGAAATAGATTTATACCTTTGGTCCCATTTCTTCAAAGAGTAGGACAGCAGAATTTACACTATATTTGTCAAAGATCTTTTTAAAGGCAACTTAGTTTGAAACTTCTGTTTTTTTTGATGTACTTGGTAAGGATGCTTGAAATATGAATAGCTTTTTGTTCTTCCAGCCTACCTAAACACAGCTCCTGGAATGTCAAGTCAGTTTTGAGTGAAAGCAGAAGGGCCCCTTATAGTCTTCTGTTTAGGCAGACTCTCTGGGTACATGGTGCATGAGACTTCAGCACTTTAAATAAACATGCTGTATCAGGCATACTTGATCAAAGGTAGCCTTCCACTTCTGACTGGGGCAGGTGTGCTTAGAGCCTGCCTTTTCAGAAGTGCTGAGCATCTACAAAGCTCTGACTCACTCGGATCTGCAAAGACTCAGCATCTTTGGAAGTCACACCACTAGCTGTGACAAAATTGGAACATCCAATTAGGTGATCTCATAAGTCCAGTTAAATTATAGATGTTAGTATGCTTACAGATGCAGGTAATCATGTGAATGCTGACTGCCATTGAAATCAAGAAATGTTCAGTTACTTTTGAAAATCCCACTAGGCACTGAGACAGCTGAATAACTTTAGAAATCTGATGTATGGGAACATTATTTCATATGTATGGGATACATTATGCTAGGAAGCTGATGTTTTAGTGGGAATAAAAGGAATTAATTGCCCAGTCAATGGGGAATTTAGTGGCTAACTGTCACAAGCTGCTTTAAAGCCCCAGCTCGCTTCCTGTGCTTCAGAGGTTTATGACCCATATGTGGGAGAGAACAACTTGGCATACAGCAACACTGAAGCCCAGCAAACTGTTTATAATATTCAACACTCCGTTGTCCTTGGCAGAGAATTATAAATACTGACCCACTGCCATACTTTCTAACCACTCTTAGCCAAATTCTCTTCTCAGATACATTCATATAATGCTGTTAAGTTCAGCGCATGGAACCTAATAAACATCAAAAGGGACAATATTTGGAAAAGCAAGAATTCTTTAAAGTTTTTTTTTTTAGTATCAGCATATTTCACTGGATTTTCTTTTTCTCACAATCTTTGTGAAATATAAAATGTTTTCCTGTTTTGAAAAGATTGTGTAAGAAAGGATTATCTCACAGAGGGAAGGAGGAGTTATGGAAGATTATCAGAAAGCCTGAGTGGCAGAATTCCAGTTAGTATTAATGAGAAGAGTAGATGCCTACCCAATATTAGTCAGATGAGACAATGTGAAAATATGCAATTTTACTCATCCAGCAGATGTTGAAAACCTTATTTCAAAGGGACACCTAGAAGCATTCAGTGTATGAGTGCATTAAAAGTGTTAAAAATAGATATATTAAAGCTACAATTTGACTATCAACTCCCCCATGAAACTTTTAAAATGCCAGCCACAGATAAAAGCAAGAAAGCTTGTTTAATCTGATATTGTCAGTAATGTAAAAATTAAGTCTTAGTTGCACTTTATTGAAACACATGGCATATAGAAAAGGATTGAAAACTGAAATTTGTTGGTTGTATTTCTTGTGTTGCTTTGCCTTGACTAGTATAGACAGCTTTTTGAAAATACATTTTTAAAGATCTTTAAGCGTTAAGAGACTTTTATAATGAAAATTTTACAATGTGGTTAGGTAATCCATTTAGAAAGACAGTAAAAGCATGTCTTTGTGACATGCATTTACTTGGTTAAGCTTTTGAATACAGAAACTGATAAAATTAAGGACTGAGTAGAAGTTTTGTATGGTATGAATATATTTATGGTCTCATTTTGTAGTAACAGCAGTAATCAAGCTATAAATTTTTACTTTAAAAGCATTTGGTGAAATGCAGCAATATTAGTGTTTGTTTCTGTAATGCTATTCCCTTTTCTTGGGTTGGGAGAGAAGTGAGGAGGGGTAGGTTTGGGGGCACTATGGGGCATGCTTTTTTGATGGGGAGAGATGCGTTTTTATTGGGACAAATACTGAGGATGGATATTTAGCAGAGGTTTCAGCCTTCACATTTTTTAGTTTCCTCTCTGAACATAAGGGTATGGGTCAAAAAATATTGTATGTGCTTAGTGCTGATAACATTTACTAGTGCTGCATACTGACCCCTGTGGATGGATCATTCCACACAACTCCTCTCTGTCACGTGACATTATAACTTTGTAATAATCCTCAGTAAATCACTGTAGGTAGTTTTGGTGTTGTTGGTGTGGTTTTTTTTTTTGTTTGTTTGTTCTCTATATGAAATGTATTTGGAGATATGCTAATTTGCCTTTGTTTGACTGGAGACAATTTTGTACGGCACCAGAATGACCTATGAGAGTCAAGACATAATATTCTTAATGGGACTGAGTACCACTTTTGTGTACATGTGTGTTTCAAATTTGTTATAATCGAATTTTTATTTTTAGTATTTTTAAAAGTTTTGGATAAAATGGTTTCACAGGGCCTGGAAATGAGGGGGGAAAAAAGTGTTTCACATTTAAAATAACTCCAGCACCTTTTGTTATTATTAGCTTTATCTACTGAGTTCCATGATTAGGAGCACAGCCTTGAAATTTAGAAGCAGATGGCCTTTTTGTCAGGGGTATGTCTTTCATTATTCATTTGCCAAATTATAAACTTTTAAAGTCTGCTTGCATGGGCAAGAGCCAAAAGGGAGGTATTGAAAAAGGCTAATCTGCTCTGTAGTTAATGGCAGACAAGTTCGTCCAGGGCTGATTCAAAGGATCAAAGTTAGGTTCCTGCTG
>NW_008631653.1:10806-25091 GCF_000691845.1 Merops nubicus
TTTCATTACTTCTGGAGGAAGTCAAGGTAGAGAAAATTCAGTTAACTGAAGTTAGCTTGTGTGACTACTCCCTTTAAGGTTTCCTGAATTCTATGAAGTTGCATATGAGCATTTTGCTGCATCTCTTAGATCTGCTGGTGCTGACCAGTCTGTGCGCATATCAACCCCCTTGAGATACTTAGCATGGTTTAACCTAGAGCTGTATCATCGAAGCTGGATTCATTTTACTGCAATTGCTGCTCCTGGCTGAAGAACTAGCACTGAAACTGAAATTAGAGCCCCTATCTTGCTGTGTTCTTGGTGAACACTGTGATGGCTCTGAGGCAACACTGTGGAAGAAGCTGTCAGACAGGAGTGTGCAAAGCAAGAGGGAAGGAATGGGGCTGAAGTCCGTCAGTGGCAGTGGAACACAAGCAGTGGGAGGAAAAAGAAATAGTAATCCCGATAGTTCATACATTTTTATGACATGGGAAGACAGGGTTTAGAGGAAAAATAAAACCCCAACAAACCTGAAAAAATAAACTGATCAAAAAACCCACCAGACAAAAAACTCCTGGTTCTTCAACATGTCACTAAACCCCTTGATTTTCTAGGTCTTCTTTTTTTTCCCCCTACGTTGTTGCCTACTGCTTTTTAATTTCAGATTTCCATAATAAACCCATTTATACTGAAATGTATGAGAGAACCATGCTTTTGTGTGTTGAATGTGCTTTGACATAATTTATCTAGAACTTGACAGGGATGTCATCCTTGGTGATTAAAACGGCATTAATGAGATGGGTACTTGTGAAGACTGGATTATGGCCACCTTCATGTTAGTTAAATGCCAATGACAGAGCTACTGGAAAATATGTGAAACACACATTTTTGCAATGAATTATTGAATGCTTTCGATAGAGGAAATAATAAATTAGAATGACTGGACAACAAAATATAAACACTCCTTGATATTGTTATTAGGCATGTTATGATGTAATCAATGTATGATAAGCTGCACATGATATGAAGCCATTTCTCTTTAAAGAAGCCTAATTCAGTTTAGAGAGGAAAAAATGAATGTGTGGGGTTTTCGTTTTTGATTAAGCCATAAATGAACTATGATTTATGCAATATGCAAATAGATTTCTTCAACATGTACACAAGAATTCTTAATTACCATTAGATAAACTGATAATAATTCAGTTGGATACTGAGCATATGGTTAACGTTACATCTATAGCAATTCTCACAGCTTAAAAATTTTAGCATGTGCTAATGCTGATTTAATTCTTAGCTATTCAATTATCTGTTTTTATTTCACAAATGGAAATAGGGTGACATCTTGGGGAGCCAGACCAAAATCTGATGTGTAAAGACCCATTATCTTTACAAAATGCTTTATAGATGCTGCTTTCCTGTGAAAGTCTCTTCACAGATTTTTATCTTCTAATGTCAAAACAATGGGAAACTCAGAATTTCAGGATGCTTCATCTCACTTGTCTTCAGTTTGTTAATGAGCTCATCTCTATATATCTGTAAGTTTTAAATATGTATGTGTGGTGAAAGATCTACTGCAGTGCTGCTACTGCTTTGTGGAGTGGTAAGGTTTCAAGAAAATTGTAGCCATGAACAAATATTCCTTCACACACACATCTGATCTCAGAAGTATGCAATGTGAGATAGAGTAAACATTTCCTCCTCACTATAAATTTGTGTGTCTTCCAGTAAGAGATAAGAAAAACAATGTATTAGGGTTTAGCATTTGCAGAATTTTGCCAAAATGTGGAGATATTTTTAGGATATATTGGTCTCTAGAACTCGGGGGGAGGGAAATCTTTTAAAGCCTTTTTTTCCCCCCTATTCTTCTCATCATGCAATTGAAGAAAAATGCAGGAAAACACTTTTAATCACTTCTAATTCCTCCATAAAAAATTTACTATTTCTCTTGTGTACATCAAATAGGCAGTCGTTATCTACTTTCTTGTTTATTTCTATAACAGTGTACTTTCCTATTTGAAACCTCGTAAATAATGCTTTAATTTCAAGATGCAATGAATGCATGTGTCTAGGCTTTTAACTTTTGACATCAGAATTTTAAAAAGCCTTCATTTTCACACATTATTTTAGTAAACTGCAACGAAGTAGTAGTTAGGAAGATCCAGCACTGACATTAGTATGTATGGTCTTTTGGAGAACCAAGTGGTCCTCTATTCCCAGTTTTGTTGGCACTTTGGTTTTGGGTTGCTGCACAGGGGTTACAAGATGACACTAGATTAGTAAATGATTCCTGCCTGCCTTCAAGGCAAGTATGTAGCAAGGCATACCTAAATTTTAGCTCTTCTTTTTAACCATTTTGTTTCTTAATTGCAAGAACTTGGCAAACTGCTTGTCATCTCTTCAGTTCTTTCTAGACCTATGTGTTTTTTCAGTAGGGCAGGTAATTTCTCTTATTTATAAGCATAGATGCCTTGTAACATATTTATGGATGTAAGCATGCCAAAATACCCTAATTAGTTTACTAGGAAGTGTGATCATCGTGTGTACAAACATTATCAAGCACATGATCACTTGTTGTGACTTTATCTTCCTCCATTTGGCAAGAACATGAGATGAGCAGCCTCCTCTTAAGCAGCATGAGGGGAACTAACTGTTTCTTGCACCCTGGCCAAGCAGCAGTGCTGGCAGAGGGATCCACTTTGCTGCTTTCATGATGGGATTACACTGGGAAGAATTTCCAAGCCAAGTCAGCCATCACATGGAAGGGTAAAGGAGTTGGGGGTGTGTGTGGTGGTGGGGTGAATAAAGACCACTTCACCAAGAGAAGAGTTTGGTCTGCTGGCTTTTTCAACTAAATTAGCACTGAAGTTAATGGGAAGCAACTGAAATACCTGCTCAAGCTCTAAAGTGGCTGTTGGCAGAACAGCAAAGCACAGACATTTTGCTGGCTGGTTGGGCTGTGCCAGGATGTGAACAGTTATGTTTGACATACAATCGGTAGAGTAAAACCCATTCAGGTTTTCAATGCATGTTACCTTTTTCATTATAAGTGGTAACTTTTAGTGTTGGACTTGTTTCAATTTGTTTCTGGTGCTATAAGGTTTCTGCATTTAGAGAGAGAGAAATACCACTTTCTCCAGTTTTATGATGCTTGGGTGTTTTACGTTTATGTAAAGGCTTTTTAAAATAATGAGAGTATTCGGTGATTAAAATTCTCCTTTCACTGAAATCAGAGAAACTAGTGAACTTGACTGGGAAGACTATCAGACCACTAATGGGTAGGAAAGAATGAACCATGCTCTGCCATCAAGCTTATTCCACTTGTTCCCAGGCCCACGGTGTTTTATCACATGTGACTGCTGGGAGGTTGTATGTGTCAGCCCCACACTGGAAGCCCTGGGCTAACTGGAGCTGCTCCAAACAGACCTGAATATCACCAGATACAGAGAAGCCTATTGCATGTTCCCATCGTTCCTGTCCATAGGAAGCAACTCAGGGGTGGGTGTAGGCATAAAAAAGTCTGGTTATCTTTAGGTTATGTTGCTAGGACAGTTTTACCAAGTCTGCCACAAAACTACAGTTTGAGACAATGGTATGTCATAGCCAATCCTTTTCCACTTGGGTGTGAGTTAGTCCTTGCTAAGGATTTAGCCAGTGTGGCAAGTTGTAAGCCTTTGTGCCAGTATTTTGCAGCTAAATCAACAGAAAACATTAGATTTACACTAAGTGGTCTTAACAGAAGGCCAAGCATACAATGAAAAGTAAGTTTCCTATAGAAACTCTCTCATAATAGCGAAATAATCAGTTAATATTTTAAGCTGTTGGATCCTATTTGACTGAAGAGTATTGTGGGCATTTAAGTAATGATTGAGTAGACACCTGTGAGAGGAAATAGGTGCTCTCCTTATCTGGTAAGGATATATGCTGAATATGCTGAATTAGAGGCTTATGTTATCATTTATTGATGGTATTTTTATGCTTCCATAACATCTTAATTTTGAAAATCAGTGCCTCAGGAAGCTAACTGATTTCTCTGTAGGTGCTAAAATTTCCATAAATGTGTGGCATGAAATCTGATAGATTTTTTTTTTTTTACTGAATTGAGATGCAACTGAGGATCTATTAACTTGTTATAATCTCTCTGCTAAATTTGGTTCTGCATGTTTTCTCACTGTTAAGTTTCACTACGCACTGTGTGTATTGCAAATACGTAACTCTGCAATTGACTGGAAATATTTGTGAAGAGGTTGTTATGGTCTCTCTTGCGTAAGTAATAAATCTTTAGAAAACAGAATTAGGTCATTGGCACACACATTTAACAGTGATTTGACTCAAACAGAAGAACTGGAATTGTTTCTATGCCCCCTGAGGAAAAGAGCAATTCTCTGTATACTGAGTCCTTGGGACTTTTTATCTTAGGCTTCATGTTGTGATTCTTGTTCTTCCTTTAGAGGGCAATTATACATTTTTGGTAAGCTTTTTACATGAGACCCTGTTAAGACTACTTCTTACACAGGATCAGTTTTACATGACTTTCACATTTTACAGAAGACTTCACATGGCCTCAGGTTGCAGCCTCAAAGCAAAACATGAACAGATAAACTTTGCCAGACCTGTACTTTTTTTGCATGATAAGTTTATTATTTCAATCCCTAAATTTTGATATGGGAATTTTTTAGCCATGACAGTTTCCCAAGAGCCATGGCTATGGAAAGGTTAGGAGCAGGTATTTTGCACTACTACACCATGTCAAAGAATGTACAGGAGAGCTTGTTTCCAAGTGTTAAAATCTTTTCATAGTTATACTGGTCAAAGCAGAATAGCTTCATTAAATCCAGTGTATATATTGTGGACTGGCACTCAGTGAATACAGCAGAATGGTCATTTGTTCCACGCTTAATACAATGTCCCTGACAGAGAAAAAAATTCTTTGTATTAAAAAAAAACAAAACCACCCTGCACTGTGGTAGTAAGTTGCATAAGAATCTCAGAACACTTTAAAAATAAATATATGAAGTAATGCTATATGTAGCAACTGTCGTATGGTTTAATCATAGCTTAATATAACCAAGTTCAGCCTGAGTCCAAGAGATAGTTATCCTATTAAAATCCAGTGTGATTACGGAGCTGTTTTCAGGAAAGGGGGAAAAAGGGCTTGTCAGCTTTTGGCAGTGCTGAGGTGTTGGACTTTGATCAGAAACTTTGATTCCTGTGGCTTCTATTACACAGGAAAGGAACTAGTCTTGGCACATCTTCTAACAGGTTGTGAAAGATCTGTTGCTCATGCCCAGTGGAAGAACTTTCTTGACTATCAGACATCTTGGTTTCATTAAATAGTTTCAGAGAAGTCATGAATTAGAACTTGAGCATTCACAAAAATGGTTTTAATGAGTTTCCAGGCACCATATTTATGAAACAGTGGAGAATAGCATTTCTCTGCCTGAAAGATATCTGCAAGGAAAAGTTTATTGAATGTTATGAGATGGTGTACTTAACTAGAGATTAAAACGTGGCAAGGGAATGGACGATGAAAAGGCCTTTGTAAATAATGGTATGAAAACCAGGAGCTACTGTAAATGATTTATTTTAATAAGCATGTTAAACCATACAAATGGTTGATATTTTATCTATTTTCTTTGGGTTTACATTTTCTTTTTATATTTTCTATTATTTAATTCTGCTCTTAAAGTCAATATAGTGCTGTAACTGGCCAGGTTTCAGTGTGTTTACCCCTCAAAAGCCACTGGGGGACTTGAAATTGGAACATGTACGATCCCAAACAGTGTCAGTAAAAGGAGAGTAAAGCATGAAAAGATGCTGATTGAATCTTCCTTACTTCTATTTCTTTAATAAAGCTGAACACTGCAAGCACTACACAGAAATCCACAGAATGGACCCATATGGAAATTCTGGTGCTCATTTTGAAAAGCTTCTAGGCAGACATGGATTTTCTAGAAAGTGGACAAATTTTGCTGCTTCCCCAGCACTGCCCCAGCTTCCCCCGTCTTGCCCATGTGAGATGGGAAAGGCTGTGTAGATCTTTACTTACTGGACCAGCCAGCCCATTTCCATGTCTGCCAGTACAGCTGGCTACCTACTGCTATTTTCAAAGAGCTGTGGAGCTCCTGCTGCCTGATCTCTGTCATGTCCCAGTTGTTAGCCATTTGAGGCTTCAATACTTCTGAAAATTCAGCCTGAGCTCCTTTTCCAAATGTTTCTCATTATAGCAATGCATGAATTTAGAGTGTCATAGCTGTCTCTGATCAGCTCCACATCCAGACCCTAGCAATAGGGATGCCAATGTGTGGAGTTAATCAGAAACTAATATACAGATAGCCAAACTGGTTCATCCAAGGTGATGGAGACTGGGAAACGCAGATTTCAGGTACTGTAAGTTCATGCTTGTAACCTTTAAGCTTCAGTCTTTCTTTATCTTGAAATGTAGCTATTGCACTGGTTGATGAACAGTGTGGACTGAGTATGTGTCTGCATGTATGTGCCACAGATGCACATACATGGTTATACCAGCAAGGTGTGAAAAACTATCCTCTCTCATGGGGAAGGAGGGACTGCAGGAGGGGCATTGGAGGGTTCTCAGTGTTTTAGTACTTGTATTCTGTCAAAAAAATGGGCAACAGCTAGCTCATTTCAAGTACATCCTGGGCTCTAAGCCACACTGCCATCTGTGCTAGCCAATCAAGATTCAAGATATCCAGACTCAAGTTAACTTTTTGTCTCTATGGTGGTGAGGAGGTTTCAGCCAAGATTCAGTAAAAACATTAAACTATTGATAATACAAAAAGGACAGAGCTTATTTTATTTTTCATTAACTTTCTGGACTGAAGTAGTTTGTTCTTGTATCTCTGGTTGGAGATAATACACAAACAAATTGCTTTCTTTAAAGAAGCTTGGAGTAATTCTAAGTTTCCATACAAAATAATAATATTAAAAAAAAATAAATAAATCAAAACCTCAGGACCTGACAGGAATCAGTGTGTTTGTTTTTCTTCTTACCATTCCAAGGCAGAATTCTTCACTTCAGCTCTGGGCTTGATTTTGACTTTGGGTGATACAGCTATTGTTTTAACTGGATAGCTAAAACTGTCATGATGTAATAGTTATTTAAGCCAAAGATGTTATATACAATTTTTTAAATGTTCCCTTGCTCAGGGGGAAAAAGAAAACAACAATCCTAAATTAAAAACATAAGTTTGGGGTTTTTTTTCCCTCCAAAATATATCCTTTCTATGTTCTGTATACCATAATTTCATGTTTAAAGTTTTAAACAAAATCTGGCATACTTAAGTACACCATGCAGACCAGTGATTTTAAATTTTCTGCTGTCTGTGAATCTAGTTCTAGCATTATAGACTTTTTTCCAGTTGCTTCTTTGGTCTGTGAACCCTGATTTATTTGAGAGTCACTGAGTTTGCAGAACCATGGCTATGGGAAACCTCAGTAATGAGGAATGAGCCCTTTGTGGGAATACCAGTTCCCAGTACTGCTTTGGCTGGTGTCCTGGTTCTGACAGTGCATTTGACAGCATCAGATAACTGGAGTTGTAAAAACGGCATGGTAGGCAGATAATTTCTTTTTCACAACTGTTCTCACCCTAATTACAGATATTTAAAGACAGGTTTAAAACCATAAAACATGAGACTTTAATAGCCTTTCAAAATGTTATGATGGTTTCACAAAATCTGAGTATCCTTGACAGCTGTGCAAGTTCTGTGAGACTGTCAATACTTCAGATTTATCCTTGCTCTATTTTGATTTTTTCTGTGAAGCTATAGATATAGCTTTTTTTTATTTATGAATTTCTCTGCCTTCAGTTTCAGTCTTTGTTTTTGCATTGTAAGACATGAGATTCTAAGTTCTTTCTGAAATTGCTATTTTACTTTTATCTTAGCTGTTCTTATTCTTCTTTTGCTTGAACAAACAAAAAGACTTAAAATTGCAGTCTTTTCAGTTTCATGTTGCCAAATTTTCCCATTTCCCTAAATCTGGACAGTACAGATCAGATTAGTGACTGGACCATGACAGATCATTGCATGTTTCCCTGTGTGTACAGCCTCTCCCTTTTTCCCTTCATGTTACTCCCAGCTGCATATGCCTGTTATTTGCCTTTGTGTTGTCCCCACTAGTTCTGTGACATCCTCACTATTTTAAAATATCTCAAAAATTTGGTCTTCTCTGGACAAGAGATGGAGCATCTGGGTGGACAAACATGCACTCCAGCTAAAACAGTAATGGAGGTGGCTGTGAACTGCTGGGCTGGTCAGCTTCTCTTTCTTTCCTGTCAAGCACTTGTGGTGTGCTTTTTTGTGGTGTACTCATTTTCATAGCACAGATGTGATGTAAGGGTGAAGAATTTAAACTGCTCTTCAGTGAGCCTGGGTTGCATAACTGAGTGTATTGGTCTATTGTTATATTGACTGTTTGAATAGGCAGCTTCAGATTAGTAAGGAGATGTTGGGAGATAAAGAAGTAGGAATGGAAGTGAGTATGAGAAAGTAAGCTGCTTTTAGACAAATGTCTGAGGGGACAGGGCTGGCTATTTCTCCCCCAAGCAGTGGTCACTGCCGTGCCTTGCACCCTTCCTCAGCATCACTGTCAGCCATCTGGCTCCTCAGAGACTTGGTATAAGAAGGCAGGTAGCAGGGACAGGACTTTTTTCCTGCCCCGAGCAATCCACTGCTGTAAGAAATCATCTGCTTCAGCTGCACTCATTAGAGGGTCCTGCACCAAGAAGTCTGAACATAGGCAGCCTCTCATGGTAGCAGCAGGTGAGTTTTGCCAAGTACCAACATGTTAGAAAACTGGGTTTGAAGAGGGATGACATTTTATTGTATTTTGATTCAAGATACAGTAGAGGTTTTCATTTATATATATATATCTGAAATAGTAATTATACCAAAGGGAAAAAGCTGCACAGAAAAACACTAGGGCTTTCAATTCACAGCTCAAGGCAGACCAAAGGACTGTGCCTTGTAAAAAATGATGCAGAGGTATTTTATGCAATACTTTTCTATGCTGTGTTAGGATAAATGTGATTTTCTGAAGGTGTAATTCTCTGTGTGATTCTGGGTGTGGCATTTCTTTAGTAAGCAAAAGAAAACTAAGAGAGAGACTTTCTGAGCCTGCTAGCAATAAGAGTCTTTAATATTGGTCTGTGGAAGGGATGTGAAGTTATTTTGCAGGGTATTTATGAATCCCTTCTGTTCAGATGGTATTGGTGCCTTGTCCCATATTTTTTGATAAGAGCTATGTTATACTCTATCTACATTTGTAATGGACCCCTGAAATCATCAGACTGAATTTTCTTGTAGGGTCGCAATGTACATTTCAGTACGTGTTCTTTGTAGTAAAGATTGTGATGAAAGATCTGCTGTGATAAATATGCATGGTTTTTCAAATGCTTTGCTTAGATTAATTTTTTATTCCCACTGAGTCCAATAGCAACTTATAACTGGATTTTTTTCATTAAGTTGTTAGAAATAACTGTACTGCAGCAAATTATAAATATGCTATATTATTCTGAAAATTCTGCACTGTAAAGCATGAACATAATTTTCTTACTTATAAGATACTTTCCATGCTGTGCACAAATCTTTTATTATGTGTCTTGTGTTGTCGTTGTCCTTATTTTCATATAAATTTATTGCGGTGCTTTGTCTGAAGAAAATATTTTGATTGGTTAGTAAACATACCACAGGGGGTAGGTAATTTACATGAACTGGCAATTCTGTTAAAATTGCTGTTCAGCAGATTAAACAATTTCATCCTTGCTGTATTTAAACAGGAAGGAAAGAGCTCCCCAAAACATGACCTAGGAGGGAAAACAAACCAACCTCCCCAAAACCAACACACACACAGAAAACCAAGCCTGTGGTAGTTCCAGAAATATGGAATAGGTGCTTTGTTTGTTTGCCTGGTTTTTTTCTAATAAGAGAATAATTTTCTGGGAGAACAGTAGGAGCATGGTGTGTTGATCTCTGCGAACACCCCAGTGGTGCATTTCTATTGCTGTGTATTTCTATTGCAATGAATTCCTGTAGCCATCAATGCTGCTCTTCTTCTGCTATAGAACTAGGTAGGACTGAAGTTTGTTACTAGTAGCTTGAGACAATGGAAGTTAATTTCTTGACTACTCCAATTAGCCCTAGAAGATGTATACAATGTAGCAACTTAAACTGACAAAATGAAGCAAATGAAAGCAAATGTCAGGAATCTGTCGAGTATGAGGAATGAGATTTTTCTCTAGAACATGAAGTTTCTTTAAAAGCTATTGTTTGCTCTTATTCTGTTTATAATAAATCTGCTAAGTATTTAATAACTAAGACACTATGAATTCTGTAAAACCACCTAACACCTTAAATATCACCTGAGGATTGTTAAGGGTGGTTTAGGCAGTGAATGACCTGCCAGTTCTCCTACAGGAATTTGGAAAGTTAGGCAGCCCGGAGCATAACTTTCCTTGTCCCAGTATTTCATGACTGTGTCAGGCTGCAGGTGAAAGGAATTGTGTTTGGGAACTACTGAAGCATACATAATGCTGAACACTTTAAATATGTAAAAGATTCTGCTCTGAGATATGATGCAACAGAGGATGTCCTTCGTTACTCCAGGACATCACATAGCATCTTGGGCTCTGTACATACTTGTGAAGTGTTCACTAACAAACTGCTTTCTGCTTCCTCGCTCCTTCTGTTTCCATTTTCATGCTTTCCAGTGAAGTACTGAGACCCAAGCCCCAGTGGGCCCAAAACTTACTAGAAAAAAAAAAAAAAATTAGAGACCTAAACATGTTTTCAAGATACATCTAACCACACACGTCTCAAGTCAGTTAGTGCTCACTTTTTCATTAGTAAATTTTTTTGAGAGCTGGAAGTTCTGTTAATGCCGAGGTATTCAAGTGTCTCCTGTATCCATATGATTATACTTGTCACTTTGCTACACTGAAAAAATCACAACGGGGCTACAAAAGAGGGAAAAACCTCCACCCCAAAACCTGAAGGAGGGGCATCCTTCCGATCTTTGTTTTAGCGAGCTTGTCAAAGATGTGAGAGATTGAGGATCATTTCTCCCTTCCACCTTGGGAATATGCTAACCCAGACTCAGGAAAGTGTCCTGCCTTGCAGATGACACTAATCTGGGCTGAGGGATGGGCCCCAGCTGAAACTGCTCTTTGTACACAAAAAAGATGCAAGACTTTCCTCAAAACAATAAGCAAGAGTTCAGATTTTTGATGTTCAGGCATCTAGTCCTTGGACTGCATTCAAAGCTGTTTAAGTGGGCTCATTGCTGCTTATGCTACAAGTGTAGTCGGGTTGAATATGCTCCATTAGGTTCCCCACTAGCCTTTGTGGTTCCTGTTGGCTAACTCTGGCATCTCCCTAGCCAGGTTTCTGAGGGTCCACCTCCTTTCCCTATGAATGCGGAGGACTGTGCACAGTTACTTAGCTCAGGACTGTAAAGAAAAAAAAAATTGTCTGGAAATTTGGCAATGAAATCTAGGCAGCAAGTATCTCATCCATGCAGGGGCTATGTCTCTCCCCAGAGAAGGTATTTATCAAGCTTTATTCCCTGTGCAAGAGAAAATAACCTGTGAACTTTCTTCATATGTCAGTATTTGCAGCCTACCTAAACACCTCATGATTAGCATTACTCTAGGCCATTTTCCCATCTGAAAACTGCAAAAAGTTTATACCAGGACCAAGGAGACAGTACTTACTAAGCATGTCCACATATAATGTGGTGCTCAAAGAGCTGAAGAGTTTACTTTTTCTGGATAGTTTTCTCTAAAGCATAGCAACACTCTTAAATCCTGTACATATGAAGAATTAATGGTAAATCTTAAGACCAGCTGTAACACATCTGAAGATTAAATGCGGTGATCCAGGGACAGAATAAGTCATTTAGTGCTGAGCCACACATCTACAACATCCCTTTCTGTTCTGTTTCATGAGGCCTGTGGGTGGTTTAGTGTGTGAGATTCACTCATTTCTCAGAGTATAAACCAGAAGCTCATTAGCTTTTCACTCATTTTTCAAATACTTTTTGCACCGATAAAAGCAATGAATTAAAAATAAAAGCATATGATACTGTAATATTGCTTCTTATAGCTACATGCAGGTGGTTTCTGGTTTTTCTTTTATTCCTTCCTTAAGCTCTTCTGATTCAGTAACAATTCATTTATGTAAATATAGTTTATAAAAATGTATCTCACTGTTCATTCCAATTTCTAAGATGGTTGAGCTTGGAATGCTATCTCTTTACTGCACTTCTGTAATAGAAATACTTCATGACGTGCACACAAAGGCCAGGCTAAGCAGCAAGCTACACCAGAATTTTCCTGGCTTAAAGCCTTCATAGGAAGTGCTCAGGAATTTCCTGCTTTGAAATGTTTCTGATAGAGTTTTGAAATTGTTGTGACATTCTAATTTAATACTGTTTAAGTAAAATAGTTCTGCTTTACTTTTAGGTGTTTATTTCAAAAGCTGTAATAATTTACAGGAAAGCAAAAAAAAAAATTACAGCCATCAAACTATAGCGTTACAACTGTTTTAGGATCGCTTTTGGCTTGAGGCCATGTTTGGGTTGTTGATGTTTTTTTTCATGGTTAGAAAAAAAATTTGAAATTGTGTGACAGCAACACTGCTTCCATCTTGGTCTGGCATTAATATTGTTAATTATTATAAATAATTATTGTTGAGGTAGCTTTTCATATTGGAGATTATGAATGGAGAAGAAAATTATGGTAAAGCTATAGTTGTTAGATATAAGAAGAAATCATTATGAATGACATGAAAGAGCTGCTAACCTTCAGTTGACAAAGTCAATGTCATAAATATATACATATGTTTGTATATCCTATAGCCTTAAACTACTTTGAAAGCAACTGCCACCACTCCACTTGAGCGTATTTTCTCATAGTTTAAATATCTCACTGTTTTCCCTTTTGTTCCTTTTGTCTCCTCAGTCATGCAGATGGGTTTAGTATTTGTAACACTACAGCTATTCTTGCTGCTCTGTAGTGTGCAAAAGCTCAGTAGCTGATGAATATACAGCATAATAACAATCATTATGATAATGAAAACTAATTTATTAGTATGTCCAAAGCCTAATCTGATGCAGTTGTCAATGTCAGATGCCTGTGAGATTGTTGTTCTTTCCATATTACTGTGTTAGGAGCAAACTGGGGGTTGGCAAAAAAAGGGTGGGGACATTTTCACTCATAAATTATTTTCAACCTTTGTGAAATACCTGTTGCTGTTTGACGTTTTCAGGTTGGAGTGATTTTTGTGAAGTTATGTTGGTGCTAAAGCAGGAAAGAGAAACAACTTTCTGCCCGAGGAACTATACAGTCGTTTTGAAATTTTGCATAGATTTTGGATGTGTGTATGATTTTACTGGAGAGTTAGTATGAGCCACAGTAGTAGCAAGCCTATCAGCCCCATGCTAATATGTTTCGTAACATCTATTTTGGAGAAGAGCCCATCCCAACGAATAACTTATTTCTGGGCAGCTAAACTTGAGTTAACAGAAGCACAAACAAGTTTTTTCCTTGTCTCCACGTGGAGAGAGTCAAAGTCCAGGCTGGAATGGGCAACAGCAAACCTCGTTAAAAATTGCAACGTGGCAAAAGTGTGGTGTAGTTGTGACAAATAACTAATGCCCCTGTTGATTTTACAGTGAGAAAACTAGTTGTAGGCCACAGCTGGGCATAGGGATGGAGCGGAAAGGAAGCATGCCAGCACTGCAAGAAAGAAATATTTTTGGTTGAGCAAGCTTCAGATCTTCAAGGCAGCCTCCCATTTCACTGGTGCATGGGTTATTTGCCCTCCTGAGAAGCAGAAATACACCTGCTGGGGAAATATGCGTGATGGAAACATTGACAATAGTACTTTAACTGTAGTCATTTTAAAGAGCTTAGAAATGGTAGCTGTTTTAAAAGCAAAGATATTTCAAGGTGATTTATAATCAGGGTAATATATGTGGGAAGGGACCTCTGGAAACCTAAGTCCAGCCCTCCACTCTAGGCAGGGCCAGCTACAGCAGGTTGCCCAGGGCCTCATCCAACCCAGTTTTGAGTATCTGCAAAGATGCATTCAAGAACTTGACTGAGCCCCTGCTGAAGTGCTCAACTGTTTCATTGTGGAAACTGATTTCCTAATACCTCACTGGAATTTCCTGAATTATAGCCCATGCCAGTGTCACTCACCCTGTCCCTGTGTGCTTCCGAGACACGTACCCATCCACTCACCCCTTATTTAGCTAGCTAACTTACATTACTGTGTTACCATATT
>NW_008631653.1:25122-45402 GCF_000691845.1 Merops nubicus
AACAAGCAGACTTGTTTCCAAGAGGAGCTGCATGTTGTGACTCATATAGTCTTGCAGGGACCCAGAATGAGAAATCAAGAATGCAAACCAAACCTCTGAAGTGCAGCATTTTGCTGATGTATCATATTAAATATCAGCAGCAACAGAGAAATAACTTTGTCTGATTTTCTTCCTGGTTTAAAAAATGCGTTTCTTAATGATACAATGATAAAATAACCCATATCCAGATAGACGAAATGTTATTATTGAATAAGGACACTGGTAGGAGTTTAGTGTACACATTTCCTCCCTTTTACAATTTCCAGTCTAACTTTGTATTGATACTAGTTAATTAGATTTAATAATGAGTTATCTTCAGTTCAAACATATCTGCCTTCACGCATTCCTTGATAGGTATCGTAGCAGGAAGAAGTGCCCTCTCTCGATCACCCTCTTTGGCAGTCCTTTGCCTGCCTCACTTCATTGCTGAGCAGTTGCTGTGATTTATAGGATAGTTTCTGTGCCAGTTACATAGTGTGGGGTGACAAGTTCATGATTAGTAAAGAATATGTACAACTGATCCCAGTAAAAATGGATTAAGCTAAACATGATAAAATACAGTACTACACTGGTGCCAGTGTGGTGCTTTAATGAGCCAAAGACAAATGCCTGACATGTTTTTCATTTATATAATTCTGCTTTATTTTGCTGTCTATGGAGAGTTTCAAGTCACATAAATCTAGCTGTATGGACAGACACCAGACTTGAGCATCTCCACACTGTGATTTGTCTTGCATACCTCCAAAGATGATGTCTCTACCCTTTCATGTGATAAAGGAAGACTATGTGCTTGGATTATTTTTCTTTCCTCTTTTTTTTTTTTTTTTTTTTTAGCTAGCTGAAACTAGATAGATAAATCCTGCCCCTAGGCAGTGTCTCTCCCTTGTGTGATTCCCAGCTTCATTTCCATAACAGCATAGTTCTTTTCATATGTTCTACTTCTCATTTGTGGATATCAAAATGCACTGGAGTCCAGTAGCAATGTACCACTTTCTGAGTAGGAAACTGAAGCATCATGATCTGGGAATGGAAGCAGATTACAAGAAAGCCATACTTAGAATCTGTATTTTTGAATTCCCAATGTACCGCCCTAACCTCTAGGATAAACCGTAACATATATCCTTTCATCTTTTACAGATTTTTAATTTTTTAATTTTTTTTTTTTTTTTAATAAATGCTAGAGCTTGGAATCAGGTTACATGATAACTTCCTTTGTAAATTTTAATTAATCCCCCAGCTTGAAGACATAAGACTCAAAACTCTAAATGTGTAAAGAAAATAAATGGCTTTACAGTCTCTAAAAGAAAGCCTATTTTTAAGCCTAATCTCCTGAGCTTTGAAAAGGGCTTCACTCATGGTTCTCCCCTCCCCAGATGCCTAAAATTTCACTTTCTCCCCCCCAACTTTTACTGTCTTTTCTTATGCATATGTACTTAGCCAGCACAGTATGCTCTGTTTATGCGGTGATGGTGGCAAATAGTGATTAATATATGGCCAAGCAGCACGTCTTTGCACAGAGAGCTGTGGTAGTAGTCTAATCTGTCTAGTGCAAAAATGGTTCAGTGTTGAAAATCTGGGTGGTCTTGGAGGAGAAGGAAACAATAGCCTGTTTAAAGTGGCTATATTTTAAGCAGACCACCTCCTTGCTTTTAAGTAGCGGGTGGGGGGGAGTAAAAGTGAAATTTGATCTGTTATCAAAAGGCAAGCAAGTTCTTTTTTTTTTAGTTTGAAACTCAAAAGAAGTTGGAATCATTTTTTGGGTTTGGGGTTTTTTGCATATTTTTTTACATGACAATGCTGCTAAGATACAAGGGTGGGAGTCTCTCCTGCATTGATGGCAACTTAGAGTAAGGCTCTGTATCTGTTGCTGTGGCGTAATTAACAGCGTGGAGCAGTGCAGGTGCTTACCTCTGAACTGAAGTCAGTGAGACCATTTGTGTGTTATGAGCTGTTTGCAATATGTCTACATAGTAGGGCATTATATTGCAGCATTAAACTGTAGGAATTGCAGTTTGGTCCAATAGGAAGGAATTTATCAGTAAGGCTGATTAGGATTAATGAGTTATGTGGGTTGGAATTATTTCTCTATTGCTATTTTAGACTAACAGTAATATGATTGTACTAGTGGTTTTCAGTCACCTGCAAGTAGGTAGATGCTGGCTTAATGCCTAATAGACTACATGATAATAGTATGTATAGTGTTAAATAATGCTGATTTCCTAAATTTAACAAATATGAGTACAATAAATGTGAAAAATATGTCATTCTGTTAACCTAGAATGGTGTTAAAAGGATATAGAAGGAAGTTCTATATAGAAGGGAGGTATTATATAGTTCTATATAGAAGAGGTAAATGTTTGCTCTGTGTGTGGTGTTCTGGGAAAAAAAAATATCCAGTGAGGAATAAATAACTACTTCAATGTTGGGGGGGGTTAAAATATCTGTACTCCAGTTATCGCATCAGCATATGTATACGCTTCATTTCAGTAACGTGCAGTTACTGTTCATAATGCAGCAGAAATCCCCATTAAGCAATATTTAAGAGAGCATTTTAATTTAAGTTTCTAAACAATTAATTTAATTAATAGGTTGTGTTCCTTAATGACCTCTAAATAAAAAGGAACTTGTTTTGTTTTCTGAAGAACAAACGGTTTCACACATAATAAGCTGCTTCAGGTCTTTTCCTTTCTCTAAACCCTTTAAAAGCTGGTTTGGTCTTTACAGAAGAAAATTCAATTGCAACTCCCACTTGTGTTGCCCTGCTGCCAACATACTTAGGGAATGATTAAAATGGTGCTGCATGTTACTGCACAAGTTGAAGAAAACGTAATGTATTTTCAGTACTACTCACTACTTTGCATGTGCATGTATGAAAATGTTATATGGCTGAAAAGTAAACACCAAGATTTTTAGCTGAATCTGTTTGTAAGCATTGATTAGCTACTCTTTTTCTTAAATACGTGGTTATATTGCTGTGTATATATGGAGTAGATTTAGGTACTGTTTATTTCCCTTCAGTAAATGTTTGCTGTCTGCCATACTTCATTTCTGTACGTCTGAGTCTTTATTTTTCTATACAAATAGTGTTACATGTTGGAAATGTGCTGTTGTAGCTCAAACATTGTTTTAGCAGAGACTTGAAAGGAGTATGTTTACTATTATTATAACTAAGCTGTAGCTTTTTTAATTGGCAATATAGTGTGCTGTACTTGGCCACATTACATTTATGACATCAACTTTAAAAACTTTTTTCTACTTTTTTTCTATTTCATGGTCCCTGAAGAATATTTGGAACTGTAACTATTCCTGTTTATTCCTCAATTTTATATTTACTTTTTGTATTTCTTCTGTTTACCTTTCTCAAGTTTTCCATGCCCTTTTATATGTAGCCTTTAGATTCAGTCTTTTGCTTGAGGTACAGTCACTGAATTTCATGGTATTGTAGTAGGCAAAGTGATGGACCGCAGCCCTTGTTATACACTCAATGCAAGGCTAAGGTTTGTTTTCTGACACAGTGCAAACAACCCTCAGAAAAGTAGAATGGCTTTATGGGGAAAGGATGGGGGTGTCCTTCTACAGCTGTGTGCCACTTACTTGGGTTGCTGGTGGGAAAACAAAAGTAGAAACTGGAGCTAGAAGAGAAAGCAGCCATCCACCAAAGGAATTGGATAATATAGCATGTATTTTGAGATGAGTTTGTGCTGTGTTCCTCTCAATGCAATGCGTCAAAGGAGCACTAAGGAACATATATTGCAAGCATAGAGACTCGGTATGCTTCCTTCTGCTCTGGAGCATGAGGAGGAGAGGAATACAAACTGAGTCAGTATCCCTCTTAGACTGCTTCTGAAGCTTCACAACTGTGTCTGTTTGCTTGTGACCTGCATTGACTGCAAATGTAGAAAAAAATGCTGGGTTTAGGGGCTTAACAGGGACCAGAGCGGTTTTATTTGTAGAACCTCCCTACACAAGGCTGTATTTTAGTCCTAAGTAGTAAAGCTTTTGGGACTGAAAACATGTGACATACTGCTAATTGCAACAACACCCAGCTCCTAGGATTCGTAGCGCTTGTCCTGAGAAAACCTGCAGGCACTTCAGTGAGGCTGCTGCCTTTGGCCTTCTTTTTGAAGACTTGGAAATAGAGGTACAAAGTGGTCTGTCTAGGTCAGTGAGGCACTGGCAGGTCTTAGTCCCCAGAGCATCGGCCCAACACACTGCACAATAGCCCGTTAGCTTCTGTTTGGCCCGCCTCTTGTCAATGAAGATGTGACAGATTCAAGTGCTCTTTGAGTATATAAATGCCCTGTGTGAATGGTCTGTTTGTCCTATTACGTTATGAGCAAGTTTTTTTTTTTTACTTTAATGCTGTTAAATATGCTGTCCATGTTCTGGAAGAGGTTGGCTTCTGCTTTTAGTCTTTTGTTTTTATTTTGCACCTGGTTCCATCCCTGTTTCTTCCTTATGTCTTATTTTGATTTTAAATTTTTTTTACAGTTTAACAAAGGTTGGTGGATTTCTATAATAGTATATATGCTTACACATTCTTAATCTAAAATCCATTTTCAACACTAAGGATATGAAAGCTTAATTTTAAAAGGTGGAGTAGACGTTTCTATGTATTGTGTAATATTTAAGCCATGGATGGCAGTGGCAAGCAGAGCTGCTGCAGCCCAGACAGGGAGGAAGGTGTTTGCCATGCAACACTGCTTAGGGAGGGCAATCCAGGATGTGATACAACAACCCAATGAACACACATGAAGTGATGGCAGTACTTGAGTAAGATTTTCAGAAGTACTTCAAATGGACATTTAGATTTATATAATTTTGAAGGCAGGTGACAAGCAATTGTTCTGAAACTGAGTTGATGTGGAGATGGATTTTATGTTAGTATGCTGTGAAAGGGAATGTTTGAGTGGTGGATGAAGGACTAAGAAACTACCTACAGTTTACTGACATTAAAACAAACAAACCAACCAACAAAAAAAACACTACCAAAATTAGTCTTGTTGTCGCTAATCACAAGAATGCATTTCAAAACTCTTTCAGTAATTCCAAAATAATCAAAAAAACTTTTGTCATTTGGCCATCAGCATAACTTTTGATCCAGGCCTACATACTTTTCTTGTCTTTTTGCAACAGTGTTTGTATCCTCCCTATCCACACCTTCTCATGCACTATACAGAACCACTGACTTTAGTGGCAGCCTGCATTTTACCAGTGAGACACTGTGGAGAAAAAATAAATTGAAGAAGCATTTTTTGAATTGAAGAAGGTGTTTGGTATGTGGCTTATCTTCGTAATGAAGATTGATTAGGTGGTAAATTTCATTTTTAAAATATTTTTATAGTTAAGATACTGGAGTGGGGAGAGAAAATCTGTATAAACCTTAAATTTGTGATTGAGGGTTTTTATGCGTGGGTGGTTTTTTTGGTGGGTTTTAGAGCTTTAGGGTTTTTTTTTGTTTGGTTTCCATGTATTGTGGGTTTTCTTTAATATGTGCTTTTACAAGAATGACAAATACCCTCAAAAATCATAGGTACAAATCAAGCACGAGAAATTTTGTCCCGAAGGATGACTTTCCTAAGAAAATGTATGTAAATGCCTGACATAGGGACTTAAGATAAAAATGACTTCTCGATCATAGCTATGACATTTTTCCCTCCAGTCCTAAAGTCTGTGTATGGGATGTAGCAAACAAGAATTTGTTTGGTTGTGGCACTACATTGCTGCTGTTAGTAGTAATCCATTGTGCAGCTTGTTAGGGCAGTTACTCTGTTGTTCTCCTGCAGCGTTAACTTAGCTCTAAGTGTACAGTTTGGCTTCTGCTTACCTGCAAGTTCCCAGTTAAAATGGGTACAGAATATTGTGCTTTTAATACAAAAGTTATCTTCATATTGTCAAGTAATTGGCAAACCTTTACATGCTAGAATTGGGTCTGGCATTGTCAAGAATTAAACTGATCCTATGCCAAATTCATTCATGCTGTAACATCGTTGATTTCAATGACTTTACACCAGGTCTGAGTTTAGTCTATTGTGCTTCTGTTGCTTGGTTTTTCCAGGCACAGATACAGGAAGGAACAGGGTGGATATAAAATAGTTGATATCTTCTTTGCCTTTCCCATGATTCATTTTCCTAGTAAATGAGTTTCACTGAAGGAAATGATATAACTTAGCAGGTCCTTGGCACAGCTCTTCATACAAACAAAACACATTATGGGGAAAAAAGAATCTTTGTCCATTATAGTTTGACAGCATTGTGTACACTAACTATGTCTGACATCTGAAAACATAATGGGGCCGCTCCATCTGAAGCAAGGAATGAACAAAACTGCATTTCAAATAGGATGGCAGTGAGCAAAGAACTTTTAACAACATGGGTTTTTGCTTGTGTTCTTTTAGATGTTTTATAGCATTGTGGTAATCTTTACAAAGCCTGACCAAACCAAAGAGCTTGTACCATAGTTTTGTTTGGAGTATTGTCTGTTAAAGTGTGACACAAAGTAGAAAAATAGGCAAATTTAGTCTATGCAGCAAATTTGGTCTAACCTGATGATTGTTACCATCATGTCTCATGGAAAGAAATTTAAAAAGAGGGGGATAGCTAGCAGCTTAATCCTGGAATTTACCCTGTGGGCAAATGGTAAAATGTGAATTGTGAATCTGAAAATGACACTTTAGGGAATATCTCTTAATGTACTTCATTGTTTCTTCAACAGCTCTTGGTGCTGGGAAAAAAAATAGAGTACAAACTTTGTGTTCATCCTATCTCTTCTGTAGGCACTTATCGTTCTTTTTGCCTCTCTAAATGAAGCTTGCTTGTCTTAACCTCATTTCAGGTTGCTGCTTGGTATGTCCTTTTCCTGGGCTGTTGCATGGACTGTGCTGCTCTTTGGATCTGTGGATTTGCTCCTCCTTTTCTACTACACAGATACTTTGCTTGTTACTTGTGATACACTCCTTTTGGCAGCAGCCTGCTCTTGCAACGGATGGTTCTAACGTGAAGCTGCTCTCAGGGACATCGTCTTGATGGAGTCACCATCCCTGGAGGTATTTAAAAGACATGTAAATGAGGTGCTTAGGGACACAGTTTAGTGGTAGACTTGGTAGTGTTAGGATATGGTTGTCCTCAATGATCTTAAAGATCTTTTCCAACCAAAATGATTGTTATTCTATGATCTTCTCCCTCGCATCAGTCTATGATCTCTGCCTCCATGGCCTACTAGAGAGATTCTCAAATGAGCACCCATTGCAGTTTCTCATGTGCAGCTTCCTATATTTTGCTGGAACTCACAATGAAGATCTGCAGAACTACCTCATTGCTCTCCTTCACCCTCCTTTAAATTGCCTTTTGTCACGAGGCCTATGGAAAACAGACTTTGTAGGTGGCCATTGGGCTGACCCTCACTGTTCACGCTTTTGATTTATTGGGCTTCCATCCCTCCAAGTCCATCTCCCCTCCTTCCCTGTGGGTAATATTTTGCTAAAAGGAAGGACTATCCTTTTGTTCTTCATTCTGTTTTCCATACCGGTGAGATCCTGATCCACAGCTAAAGCAGAAAGTCATCTTACTCATTTTTTTAGCATGCTGCATTAAGGAAGGACACAATAGAAGGATAAGGACTACACTCAGAAAAAAATGTTAAATTAGAAAAGTGGCTGCTGTGTCAGGACCAGTCCTTCTAGAATCAATGCCACATGGCACCATTCCTTTTTATAGGATTTATTTCAGGGCTGTTCTTCTTAATTGTTCTTTCAAGTGTCAGCACCCTAAAATATCTATTTGCAGTGCTTGTGAGAATATTCTTTTGTGATTTAGAGTTGGCAGGCAAATCTTAAAATTAAAACAGATTGGTAGTTAAGCAGCTCTTGAAAGCAGCACTTCTTTGAAGTAAAATTCTGTTCTTCCTGCACCTCTGCTCATTTAACATATAAGGAGGGGTTTGTGCATGGGAGAGACCAGCCACGTTATATATGTATATCAGTATAGGAAAGTACTAAAGTATTAGTGGGGTATTCTTTGGTGTGGGAGGAGTAGGGGGAAAGCAGCAGTAGAGATAAATTTGGATTATAGATTCAGTTTATGCCCACTTTCCCATTTTGCTTATCTGGTTGACAGGAAACTGCCTTTAACTGCCTTTAAAACTGTATTTTGGGGATGGGGCACCCCATGTGCTTCTGAGGTTGCACAAAGCCCTTCACTTACAACCCTTTACTAAGGACCCTCCACTGACCCCTCAGTAAGAACTGCATGTTCTTGCTGATTGATGTTTTTACTCTGAAGTCATTCTATGTATTATTTCTTGTGAGATTTTTAGCTCTGGGTTTTGTGGTTTGGTGTAGGGTGTTTTTTTTTTTTTTTTCCCTTTTTCACTAGTGTTGTCTATATATGAGGATAAATCACCATAGTGGTTGGTTCTTCCTTTACAGAGTCTCAATATTTACTCTGTTTGAACCTGAATTTTTAGGTGCACTACTTAAACATGTTGCTCTTTAAGTCCACTGGCAAATTTCACAACTTGGTGAAGCAGCAGAAGTGTCCAGGAAATTTTTTAACTATTCCAGCAGATTCCACAAGCCAAGTCATGTTCACAAGTCAAGAATTTGCTGGTGTAGAATGGACTTACACCAATCATGCAGATGCCTTTGGTTCTTTGGACTTTGCAAAATTATGCTACTATTAAGCATCCTAATAGCATGGAGCACAAAGCAGAAATAAAATCAGTATTATGTTTTACTTTCTTGTCTAATAAGTTAAAATAATACTGTTGGGTCTGTTTTATGGAAAAAGGAAAAGTCATTTGAAAACAGTTCATGCATTTTTCTTATTGTTTTTTAATCAAAATGTCTTTTCATAAAGCTTCATTGTGGTGACAATGCTTTAAAAGGGAGGGGGAAAGCCCTAACAAAATACAGAGCTCATCCTCAAGCTTATTTGTTATTTACTGCCTATGAAAATCAAGGACGAGAATAATTAATTTTTTTTTATTTTTTTTTAATTTTTTTTGTTGTTGTTGTTGTGGTGGTGGAGACAGAACTTAATGGTGCATATGACATTGTGGTTTGGGAGGAGCTTAATCTTCTGAGGGATAATCTGTTGCTTTTTCATGTCAAGCAACGGGGCATTTATTTAGTAGCAGAAGAGCCTCCAGTGTAGCATCAGCTTTGCCTTCCCCAACAGGTGGGCAGCTGAGAGGGCTGCTGGGTTTGCTCTTGGACTGTGACAGGTGAAAAATGCCATTTAATGAGTTTTCTTCCCAGTCAATTAGCAGACGGAGGGAGCTTTCCCATCTGTGCCTGACACAACCAGGGTTTGTCGGTTGCCACATTTCCTTTGTGAGAGTGATGGGCAATTCGTAGAGAATGGGTTAATGACAGTGACTTTGCTGGCTGCAGTCATTCTCACTAACTGCTTGGATTTTTTTAGTCTCAGTGGCTTTTTATCAGATACTTCTTGCTAATGAAAGAGGGTAATGTGGAAGAAGGGTTCTCCCTAGGTCAGGGTAGTGCTGTGCCTGGGCTACCGATGTCTCACTGCTAAAATAACCCCAGCAACTCCCAGGATGTACTAAACATTCTCATCTATACATGTAATGTATCAATAAGAGATGTTTGTTTGGATTGTTTACTAGCTGCAGAAGCTACTGGTAAATTTTGCCCCTTTTTTTAAATACTACTGAATTTCTCAAAGAAGTGTGTTATACCTGTATCAGTAAAATATACACAAATCTTTCTGAAGTCTTTATTAATATTTTCCTATTCTTTTCTTTTCAGGGTACCCTAGTAATGAAAATTTCAGTCTGACACCAGAAAGCACAAAAAAAAAAAATCAGTAGATGACGATTCACATGAATGTAATGTGCCTTCCTTTCTGCAGATTCTCTCCTTAATTTTAAAAAAAAAATTCTAATTACCTATTTTATTCAATCCTAGACTTTATTAATCCGTCTAATGCACAGACTAAATTTCTTAGTGCATCGGTTCTGCTGAGGTAATGGAAATTGGAGAACATTAACATATCACATCCTACTGCTGATACATGATATTTACTTGCAGTGATACATAGTATTTTCACAGAAGAAAAGGCAAAATGAGTAGCTATACTTTCTGTACAGCAAATCAAGATCTCTTTGTAGGCTTTCCTGGAAAGGAAGATTCTTCTAAGTATATAGCATTCAGCTAACAACCTATATATTGGATGGCATTTAGTTACTTGGTAGCAGTATTATTCCTGTTACCTAATGCTCTTGGTAGTTCTTTTAATTTCGCTAAAATGTATTTTTTATCTTAAAATCTACTTGAGCAGTTTTATGTCATACATTTTACTGTGGGTTTATAAATAGCATAAATACAGTTATGAATAAAAGGAGTTGCTTTGATTTTCTTTTATTTTAAATCTTCAATTCTCTGAAATATAGCCGCCTTGGGGATTCCTTTGAAAAACCTGATAATGAATGTAAGATGTGAGTGACTGGTGTGTGATTGTGTTGATGTTTTCCCTTCTCTTGAGCCCAGTTTGAAATTCAGCTCTGCACAGCAGGGATTGTCCTCAGCCACATATGACTATTTTGAGGGTTGTGTGCTTGAGTAGCTGTGCGGGCTTTGGGCAACTGGCAGCAGTTTGTCATGGCTGCCTTTAGGCTAGTAAACCTTGGGGATTTTAATCTCTGTCCCTCTCTGTCAATCAAGTCTCTGTCACTTTTTAATGTAGTATTATATATTTTCAAACAAATGGTGTTCATTCTACAGTAAGTGCAAAAATAACAAAAGGCAAAAATGTGTAACATAGGGGATTTACCTATTTTCCCCTGGCTGTGTCACTGAAAATTATTTCTCTGGGATATAATTGTTCATATTTAAATCATCAGGCTCGCTTGCCTATTTTTTCATTGTTTTATTTTGATTGAGTACTTTGATGCTGTGAATCCTGGCTGCATTTAATTCATTATAATCATGTGAAACTAAACTCTGAATAACATCCAAATGAATATTATTTAATTTTCTTTGGCATTCACACAAGCAGCTTCTTTGCCAGCTGAGTAGTAAGTATAGACACGTTTTTCACTTCTGTGCGAAAGGGTCAGTTTTTAGACTATTCTCTTTTGCATTTCCAAAGTACTGAATATGCTATTCTGAATATTGTTATTAATATTTTGCCTTCCTTTAGCCCCAAAAATGTGAAAAGTAAGGAGTAAAGGATATAATTTTTTTTTTTTTTTTCCTGTGCTGTATAAGATGAAAAGGGAGCTTCCACGCTTAATAGCCAGGTACTGTGCAGAGATGAGCAGACATACTGAATGTCCAGGAAGAAGAATTTGATGCTTATTTGTGACACATTTAAAAATATTTGTATATAATATGGGAAATAAAGAAAAAAGTATTTGTTGGCTGTATTATGTGTGTAGCCATGTTATTCAACTGCAAAACCTCACATTGTAATGTTTACAGGACTTCCAACACTTCAGATGAATTAGTTTTAGATTAGATTTTAGGCTTCTTTTTTGCCACTTGTTCCTTCTTGGGCAATTAAGTGAATGTGGTTCACAGTCATTATAGATAACTTGTATTAAAGTCTTGGTATTCTGATTTCAACAAGTTATTAATAAAAAAACTAGTTAGAAACAAATTGTGCTAAATAGAAGTGATTTCAGGAAGAGGCTGAGATGTCATCTTTTGTTGTCTGATGAGGTAGGAGAATGAGTGTGGCTTTCAAAGGCTTTTTTGATTGATGAAATCATACAGTTCTTTTCATGTCTAAAAGCAGGCAGCCAGAAGTCAGGGCTTGCTCACAGTGAGGTGATGGAGCTGCACTGCTCACTGTGGTCATAAAGGTCTCCATGTGGGACAAAATCTAGAGGCTTTATTCAGAACATAGAGGTCATCCTTTAATGATGATTAACATGAGTCCTCAGGTCGCCATAGTACCTGTGCTCCTCTGAGACAATGCTTTCCCTTCTACTCACTTAGTTTGGTTTTCTAATAGGGTTTGGATACTCCAGAACTGCAGGCTGCCCCACATGTATTTGGGTGGTATGAACATCAGCCCAAAACAGGAATGAAATGGGGATCCAGAAAATACAAAAGCAAAGTGGCAGCCAGTCCTGATAAATAAACAGGAAAAAGGGAAATGGAGGAAAGGCTTAAACATCATGAGATGTTGGAGACAATTCTTAACATCCCACAGTAAGGAGCTATCTTAAATAGAACGTACACTGCTTAACCTTCTCGTGTTCTGTGAGTCTGACCAGACATTTGACTTTTTAGAACCCTTGGTTCTGCTTGTTGGCTAAGATACATCATTACATTTGTCTGCATTTCCTGTAGTAGGCTTTTTGTTTGATTGTGAGGGTTTAGGGTTTGGATTTTTGGTTTGGGGTGGTGTTTGTTTGTTTGCTTGCTTTTTAATCTTTTTTTCCTCTTGTAATTTCCATACTCTTATTACTCTGTTACCTATTCAGTAATCTAAACACTGCATTCTGTGTAACTTTGACTCAGTATTCACCAGGCTGTCAGACTCCCATGGTACAATTACAGAATGCATGAGGGAGATTTAAAAATTATTTGGTCCCCTAGTTTTTAACACTTTTACATATGATTAACTACTAATGTCTCAAAATGCTGCTGTAAGCATCATCTTTATATTCCACCAGAGATGTGCTCTCCGGAGAACAATGAGACGTTTGTGGTATTTGGGTGGGAGGGAGACTAGAAAGTGTAAAATAATTTCTTACTCATAAACTCCCAGTAAATTATCTTTTCATTTTGTAATAAAACACTTAGCTTCAATAAAGATATCCATCAGGGTATTGCCAAAATACAGCTCTATATTTTTAGTCCTTAATGAAGGATAACAGGGAAATAATCACGTTTTTGGAAAATTTCTTACAAATATTTGGATTTTTTTTTATAGGATTTACAGTACTGAGCCTTTCATTAATATTCCCCTCACCATCTCTCTTCCATTAATTCAGAACCTGAAGTTACTGAATCGTGAAGTCTGCTTGTAATGTTCTGCAACTTAAATGAAAACAACAGTCATATGTTACACTCGCATGGCGGTGCCATTTTTCTGCTGAAAACAGAAACACAGCCCAAGATAAAAAAAAAAATAAAAATTAAAGAAATTAAAGGATAGTCTCATAGAAAGACAGGGTCCTCCTCAGCCCTGGCAACCTCCTTCCTTCATATTCTTGTGCTGTCTTATGCTGTGACCATCTCACTTTTTGTAACATTCTAGGTGACAGACCTTCTTCATAGCCTACCTGGTCTTTGCCGTGCTTTTCTAAAGAACTCCCTCACCTGGATTAATTTTATATGTGGAAAAATAAAGAATGGTGGATGCTATGGAAATGTTGGAGAATTCCTGTCTTAGAAATTTCACCTTATATATGTAAAGTGAACACAAAGGTGTTAGGACAACTCACGAGCTTCTCCTGCAATTCAAACGCTTGTCTTATTTCTGGTTCTCTTTCTGAAGTGGAGCAGCTCACTCTGAGCTAGGTCATCGTGCTGCAGCATCACATCTGCTCAAAACTCACTTTATGGGTTTGCAGTTCTTCAGGCTTAACCCTGGCAGTGGAGGTAGAATTACTGTTACGAATGACAGCAAACACACGAGGTAAAGTCTGACAATCATGTCCTTGGGCAGGAAGGTGATTCTAATTAAATCCCCAACTTTTTACCATGCTTATATTGTGGATCTTAGTCTTACGCTCTGACCTTTGGAAAACCAGCCTGCAACACATCTGGTAACAACTGTCTGCCTTCAATATCTATAAAGCACACTTTTGTTGTAATTTCATACAGTAGGATAATGTGTAATAGATAAACTGAAGTACAGGTTATATTCCCAGTGAATAGTAAGTCTCCTTCTTTCTTTATCCATGTTTGTTTATTCTCTGTTTTTAAAAACTATAAATAATTGCTGTATTTATGGAGTTTATATTTACCAAGTTTAGTTTTCTAGATGGCTAGTCTTTGGCTTCACAGTTTTTCTTCCTCTCTGGTTAGTTCGGGTTCCTGGTGTTTTCACATAACATCCAGCATTCAACAGCCTAAACTAATGGTCCTGTGTGCATCTCTTCTGACATCTAACATCAGTACCCAGTCAGATGAGCACTGAGAAGCTGAGGAGTCTTTTCCCAGTGACTCTGCCCAGAGTTTTTTTGAGAGGTGTGCAGTACCTGGCTGATCTATGGGCAGCTTTTTAATTTGGGAGCATATTAGATGGGCAGAATAGATTTGACAAAATGCATGTTTTTCTAAGGGAAGTTCAACCAACTAATTTTTTTCTCTTGTATTTATGAATTTCAAAGTATATGACCAGACTTCAAATAGCTGATCAGCTTGCTAGATAGGAAGAACTTGCATAAAATTACAGTCATGTTTCTACACTTGCTTCTTTTGAAGCAACAGAAAATGAAAGATGCAATACGTGGATGGCATACTCCAAGGAATAGCTTGAGGGAATGGTCACAACAGAGCACTGTTGCATTTTCCAGCCTTAGAAAGAAAGCCAATACAGTCATCAAGGTGGGAGGTGCTGTGGGCTTACATCAACATTGTAACCATGTGGGTGGATACAAAACAGCCCTATCTTCCTTCCTTCTCCCAGCAACCCTGACAGCTCCTGCTGCCTCCTTTTACTTGCACTAGAGCTTCAGTTTGTAAGTCACAGAACAAGGAAAAGAGGAGGGAAAAAAAAAAAAGAGGAGGGAAAAAAAAAAAAAAACAACTCAAAAGCAAACAATTTTTTTTTTTTTTTTTTTTGCTAAAACCCACAACTGATACATTTCAAGTACAAAGAACTAGAACTATTTTGCTATACTATCTTTCCATGCTTACACAAAAAGTTACTCTCTGTGGAATTATGTAATTCTGTGTGGTGTGTTTTGTTTTTTACTTTTAAATAAAGGATCATACCAATTATGAGGTCTTCTATTCAGCTGTTTTCTTCATTCGTAATATAATACATTTTTATAAACTAGTAATACATATTTATGGATGGCTTCTAAGACAGCAAGTGTTCCATAATTTGTATAGAAAATGGTTCACAGGGCTTTACTAAGTAATTTTCAAAGCTTGTGGAAAGATAACAGTATCTGTTAGTTTCTTTTGAAGAGATACAGCCTTAGCAGATTTCACTGTTAAATTTAAAAAATTTAAAGCATGCCTTTATCACTACTAAGGCTTTGCTTTTGAAACATGGCAGGAATTCAATTGTTGTGAAATAGAATTTTTTTTTTCTTTCTGCCTTCCCAAAGGACAAGGAATGGAGGAGTGAAGTGATGTAGCTAATCTTTAGCCTTCCCACTACTATGTGCAGTACAATCCATTCTGTTTGGGAGGAAGCCTGTAGGCCGAAGAGAAACGTTGCTTTGGCCATTTGGGAGTTTAAAGCTGTCCTCTGGTAGCTTAGGGAAGGAGCTGATGTGAGTTAGTGTCCTCTAAGCAGTTAAAGAGACTAAAGTTGACTTCTACTTTTCCATTCTTCTGGACTGAGTCTACCCTGCTGTACTTCTGCATTCACCTAATACAGGTTATAGCTCTTGAATTTTGTGGTCCAAATTAAAAAGCACTATGTTTTTGAAGCAGAAACAATAATTTCTGATACACGTTTTTATGGCTGATTTCTTAAAATTAGCGTGTTTTAGAAAGAGCTGGACAAAAAAATGACTGGAGAACAAAACATGGAAGTCTCTAGGAAGTTGTTCCAGGACAGAGTTGTGCCTGCTTTTTAAAAGCAGATAGCAACAGGAAGGAGTAATTTCCTAGAACTTAGAATGTTCTGCCTTCATAGGATAGTATTACTGATCACTGTAACTTTTGTGTTTCACTTCCACAAGTTAAAAAATGGGATTGTCTGACTCCTCAGTTGATTCATGCTTTACTGTGATCATCTCTGCCTCAGGGCTTGGGTCAGTGGCCAACAGCGTATCTCCCACATACACAGGAGTTAATCAAAGATATGAAGAGTGGGTCTTGGTTGCTCAGAATACACATCTTCTGTCAAATGAATCTAAGTTCACATAGCACTTTAAAAACAACTTGCAGGATGATTCTCCTGTGAGATGAGGAATATATTGCATACCTAATGAGGGAACTGGGAATTTGTTTCTGCTGAAGCTCACAGTGAATGGAGAGAGTAAGAAAGATGAAAGCCTGTTTCTTCACCTCTGCTCATCTCTAAATTATGCGTCTTGTAATGTCCCAGCTTCGTGTTGGAACAAGTCTAGGCCACACAATAATTCCTTCTACTTCTGTTGCCCTTTTTATTCATCTTTTCCTCGCACCCACACACGCTCTGGTCAGGTGCCTTGTGGTTCAGACAGTCTTTGTGACTAAAAAGCCACAGTGCTCATGGGACCCTCCAGCTGCCTTGTTACTGCAGCACCAAAGGAGCTAGCCGTAGGACTACAAGGAAAATTTTGTCATACAGAGACATATTTTTGTATTTTGAAACCCTGTGTATCTGCTACATCTTGAAGATTTTACCTTTTAATTTCTATTTTGGACAGTTTCTGTATTTGTTTTTTTTTATTATTACTGTAATGCTAAATGCTTAGTATCTTCATCAGTGGCATAGCAGCCCTCAGCATGTTTGTGGATGACACTAAGCTGAGTGGTGCAGTTGACATTCCTCAGGGACAGGATGTCATCCACAGAGACCTGGACAAACTCAAGAAGTGGGACCATTTGAAAATTATGGGATTCAACAAGGCCATGTGCAAGGTTCCGCATCTGGGTCAGGGCAGTCCCCAGTATCAGTACAGGCTGAAGGGATTGAGAGCAGCCCTGCAGAGAAGGACTCAGAGGTACTGGCTGATGAAAAGCTGAACATGACCCAGCAACATCTGCTTGCAGTTCAGAAGGCCACCCGTATCCTGGACTGCATCAAAGGAAGCGTGGTCAGCAGGTCTAGGGAGGTGATTCTGCCACTCTGGTCTAGCAAGACCCCCACCTGGGGTACTGTGTCCAGCTCTGGAGCCTTCAGCACAGGAAAGACATGGACCTGCTAGAGGAGGTCCAGAGGAGGGGTGCAAAAACAGTCAGAGGGCTGGAACACCTCTCCTGTGAAGAAAGGCTGAGAGAGTTGGGGTTGTTCAGCCCAGAGCAGAGAAGGCTCTGGGGAGATCTTAACTACAATTAAGACCTTCAGTACTTAAAGGGGACCTCTAAGAAAGTTAGGGAAAGTCTTTTTAGCAGGGCCTTTTGTGATAGGACAAGGGGCATTAGCTTTAAACTAAAAGAGGATAGATTTAGACTAGGCATAAGGAAATTTTTTTTATTCTGAGGGTGGTAAAACACTGACACAGACTTTCTAGGGAGATAATAGAAGCTCCATCCCTGCAAGCAACCAAGGCCAGGTTGGAAGGAGCTCTGAGCAACTGGATGTAGTTGAAGATGTTTCTATTTACTGCGGGGGGGTTGGACTAGGTGACCTTGAAAGGTCTCTTCCAACTCAAAACATTCTATGCTTTTATATTAGTTTTATGGAGTCTTTGCTACACTACTGCAAAATTGTTTGAAGTGCTAAACAAAATGCTTTAAAGGAGATGTGAAGTTTACAGATGCTCAGAATTCTTGTGGCAAAATAATTCCTGTTCAGCTTTATTAGGTCCAAACTAGTGGGTTTGCAAGATCTTCCAGCTTTGAATGTTCTTAGCATTATTAGAAAGTTAAGATTTTGGAGGCTGCTGGCATCTATGCTGTTTCAGTAAAAGTCGTATGTGGAGATCATTTTGCTTTGCTGATTTGGGAGTACAAGTGAAGATACCCTTGTGGGTTTGTGTTTGCAGTACATGGTCCTTGTTGTCTAGAAATAAGCAAGGACATTCATGCCAAGGGGAAGAAGAAAGGAGCATTCTAATGAAAATTCCAGAGAACCCGAGTCACTGTACTTTGTTCAGAGGACATAAGTGGAGATAATATTTCTTCCCAAAATTTACGGCCTGTCTTATGTGGCTGATTGTAGACAAGAGTAAGAAACCACACAACAAACTGAAACTACATAATTTAATATTCTTGACTGCAGCAGTACCAATTCGATGAATCTGAAAATAGAATTTCCTGTCTCAGGGCTTGGCACACAGTCTGGGAGCATAGTGCTTGACGTTAAAACTCTGGCTACTAAACTGCACAGGGTAAACTAAGCTATGATTCTCAGCAGTGTTTCAGGTGTCAGCATCCAGACAAGCAGAAAGCTGAGGGCTATCTGGAGGTGAGCATGTATACCTGCCAGTCAGCAAGGGGATTCATAGCAAAGCTGAGACATTGAAGTGAAATATAGGTGGTAGATATTTTTTTTGTTTCCTGTCACTTTCAGGCGAAAAAATATTGTTAATGTTTCATATGGATTTGTTGCACAGGCCTGGTAAGTGCTCAGGTTCTTTTATTTCTTACAGGCAGTAATAAAGGATTTCTGTTCTTTGTCTCTCTTTGACTCTCTGTCTTTTACTTTAACTGAATCTGTTGCATGTAGCAAGAACGAAGAGTTTTATGGTACTAGAAAACATACAATAAGTTTATGGTGCCACTGCACTCCTTGCAGCCAGATGATACAATCCTCTGCTGTGAATTATACATTTTTGTTGCTGCTGTGACTTAAGGTTTTGTGACTGTCATAGTAGCAGTGCTACACTGAGCTCATTTCCATTTTAAACGATTCACCTTACTGCTGGTAATTCAGCAAGGTTAGTTACTCTTAATGGCCATAATATTATATGCTCTCTCACCCTCCCTGCCCCGCCTCTTCGATTTATATTCACTACTGTTACATATATTTTTGCTTAGTGTGTTCTGTTGATGGTTTTGGGTGGGGATCCTGCAACCTAATAATCTGTGGTGTACATATCCACGCGTGAATTCAGCTACCTATGCAGTTCATAGAAGTGGTACTTGGAGAATATGATTCACACATTCATCCTCTGACAGATGTCTAGAGCTGGTCAGGTGAATCACAGCCCAGAAATGCCCTTCTCCCATGGTGAGTCTAGGCAGCTAGCCAACATGTGGATGTCTGTGATGCAGAAGTCTGAAGCTGTGTCCTTAAAATAAAACGTCTTTGCTTTCCTTTCCTGAACAATGCATGATATGGCATTCTGACACTATTAGGCTATTTAGATAGTTGCACAAACAAATTTACTTTCAGAGTCTGAACTTTGAGAAAATAATTTAGGATGATGCTTGAGTAAGTAGATGAGGAAGCACATTTATTTAAAATTATGGTTAAGTAATATTGGTATTTCCTTTATTAGTTTGATTTTTTTTGTGTGTGAGAAAAATAGGACTTGTACCTTATACATTATGCAAAATAGTTTTTGCATATAATGTGGAATCTGTTGTAAGCCCATAGAAACTTTTGTTCAGTGACTGTAAAGGCAGATGCTCCCTCTAGTGCCTAAGACTATTTTTGTGTAATGGCAATAGTTTTGTTGGGCTTTCTGCCATGTTTTGCTCTCCAGTTGCTTCAGTCCCTCAGGTATCAATCTTAAAACAGGTAATATGAAATAGGGATAAAACCTTTAGTATTGCATGTTTCCTGCATCTTACCCCTTGTGTGCAGTGGAGGAAGTCATGTAATGCATTAGGATAAAACATATGGGAAAGTTAATCTAAATATATTATTTTCATTAATGTCAAGCTTTTTATAGACTATCAGATCAGTGAACTGTTCCTTCAAATTAAATGTCATCTGGGAAAACTGTGGTATTTGTAAGCATTTCTGAACCTAAAGTGGTTCCATTGTATATGTGGATCATGAGAGATTCAAAAAGTACTGGACAATAATCTCAAATTCAGGTAATTGTTCACTTTTTGATATTTTTAACTGGTATTTTTAATGTGGCTATTGAAGGCAGCAGATTAAAGTTATATGACCCATTCTAAACCAGTATATAACATCACTGTGTAGGAAGAAGAAATGCCTGAACTATCTAGATAGCTGTATAGACTGTTTGGTAAGCGAGCGTAAGCGATGAGCATCTACGCTAGCATCCAGGAGGAGAAGGGAGAAGGGAGTATATCTGTGTGCCACATGAGATGCCTGGGTGTGCATATCCTCCTTGCTTGTTAAGCTGTGGCTGCATTCATCCTGGCAACCTGTTCTTTCTGAAGGCACCCTAATGACACTGTGTGCATTCTATAGTTTTTAGATGTTGTTTTTAAAAAATACAGATTCTACAGTTTTGTGTGTTTCTGTAAATCATGCTTAAAAATAAATCCAGTTAGAAATGGTATGTGTAGG
>NW_008631653.1:45433-46822 GCF_000691845.1 Merops nubicus
AAAAAATGTGTGAAACAATGTATATTACTAGCAACATTCCATAATAAATTCTAAAATTCAAGGTTATGAATATGCTTACACCACTATCAAGCTCTGGTGGATGTGACAGCGGGGGATTTTAAGGGGATTTGAGGAACAGAATAGGTAAGGGTTTCTGGAGAAATTTCTTCCAAATATGAGAGTGAATATTCTTGTGCTTTGTATTTATCCTGATTAAAAGCTGTCTGAGATGGTGAGCTTTTAGTTTGAGTTTTCTGTTATTTCCATAGTTAGTCTGTGTCCTTTCTCCTTTCTTTTCCTTCCCCCAGTCTTTCTCTCCAGAAGGAAAACAAATGGAAAATCTATTGTAAAGGCTCCATGAACATCAGCATTCAAACCCAAGAAAAATGTATACAAGTAAAATGCATGTTCTACTTAGGTGCACTGGGAATATCAGTAATATTTTTCATTCTGTAGCTTGCATACAGCTGAATGGAAAAGTGATACAGTACAATTTGAAGTACTGGCCCGCAGCAGCCTTCTAGTCTTTTCTGCATCCTTGAATCTTCCTTTTTGCTAGGAGAAGGGAATGAGGAAGTGTCCATGTGTTTTAGCAATCTCTCTTATCAATGTGTACCAATACACGGTGTAAGAAAAAGTAACTGAAAGGAACTAACTATACTTCCTTACCTTTTCAAGTAGTCTGAAACTACAGCTGAGGAAAAAAAAAATCTACTAACTCGTTACAATGATAACTGATTTTCTATTACTAGTTTTTCAGTATTGCCATTGGCAAAGCCATTTGCCTGTTGGAAAAATTCATTTTCTCCTTGTGAGTAAACAGTGAAATCACGTTGTTGAAGAGCTAGACTCTGCCACAGGTAGCCCCTCTGTGAAAAGGATGCTTCTCAGATTACCTCTCTCAAATTCTGACAAGGTATGTTTACATCCTATTTGATGTCTCCATGTGCCTTTAACCTCTTGGAAGTTTAAATGCTGTGCACTTACTCTTCTGTTTCCAGCTGTGCATTGTAGATTTTGTGCAGTAAAATGTTCCACCTACCTGCTTCAATATTACTAGGTCAGCAAAACTCTTAGCCAACTGAGTCTAGATTTTAGTGTGTTTTTTTTCGGGTGGTCAGTGACCTTCTCAAGAAGGGCACGTCTTTCCTTGGAGGGGAGCTCAGCCCCTAACTTGTAATTGTACGCTACATGATTACCTTTGCTGAGGTTCTGTAAGAGAAATGGTGTTTCTTGGCAATTATAGTATAAGGTCAGTAGAGAAAAATATGGTTCAACAAAGTCATATTCAGGAATTCTTGAGATCAGGTAACATGTCAACATCCTGAAATACACCATGGAAATGATTGTTCATGAGGATGCCGTTTGCATGCGAATATCACATCTCTT
>NW_008631653.1:46838-51470 GCF_000691845.1 Merops nubicus
CTTTCCCTTGAGGGAATGGGAAGGAATTTATCCTTCAAGAGCATTTGCATTCTTGCTTCAAATAAAGGGGGTTTTCTTCAAGCTGTACTAAGTCAGCAGGATGTGACCCATCCCTACAGTTCCCTCCTTGCTGCTGCTTCCCTCCAAGACTATAGCAATTAGCTGATAACCTGTTGGACTACCAAATTATTACTCCCCCTCTTGCTGTCTCTCCTTAAGGCGGGTAGAAAGGAGGGTAAGATTTTTTGATATGAAATGCTGAATTATCTCCTTTTTTTTTTACCTGATGATCAGCCCTTGTGTATTCGAACCGAAGATACAGGTGCTCTTTCAGAAATGTTTAATGAAGTAGACTACTTAATCCATCCTTAACATGGTTTTATAACCTTTACTGTGGCAGAACCAAGATGCCCAAACTTGTGATCTTAGGCCTGTTTCTGCTCTAGTGCATATGATTAGCTTCATGCTTCTTAGTCAATTCTAAATGAACATCACCATTTTAACTAAGAACAGAAGAGCACAGCATGATGCCGTACTGATGCAATTATTACTGTCATTTCTGTCTAAACATCAACTGCTGTGGAATTCAAACTTTAACAAGATCTTTAGATTTATAGTTTTGGTTTTATTAGTAAAAGGTAAAGTCTGCCCTTCGACTCTGGAAAAAATACATTGGATTTTGGTTTTTATACTGTACAGTAGCTTATCAAGTGTGGATAGAATTTAATGTAGGTGAATATATTACTGTTTCAGTAATTATTCCTTGGAGCTATTTTATTTTTGCTTCCCTAGTCCTGGGAATGTCTGAGCAATGGAGCACTGACCTGACCTGTAATTCTGTCATGAATTCAGGTCCCATCATAGCTATTCTGTTTCATATTGCTGCTGAAGTTCAGCCAAGACCTCTGCCATTTTTATGTCATGTAGTGATTTTTTTTTTTTTCACATAGTGATTTTCTTTCATGTAGTTTTTCTTTTGTTCAAAAAAGGTGGCTGTGGATTTTCTTGAAATTGTAGGATTTGTAATGTTTTCTGGCAGTCCTGTTGTTCTGAGTTGAAGTCTTACCCCGAATGCTTGTACATTGTATGAAAGCTGCTTTTTCTGTGATGCAACATGAGGGTAGAACTTGGCTTGATTTCATTTCATTCTGATAGTGACCTATTTGACTCAGTTTGCAGTTTGCCTTTTTATAGATACAAAAATACAAGATGCATGGTATGAATTTATATTTCATCTGGATTTTCTCACTCAGGATAGACCTAGTGGAAAATGCTGTCTTTGACAAAAGAGCTTTAAGATTCTAGAAGTACTGCCTGTATCAGACCTACATTTTCTGCAAAATGAGGCAGCCATAATAATGAAACAAAACCCTTTCGAACCTTTAGCATTAGCCTCCATTTCTAACTTTAAAATAAAGCCATTGCTATTTCTCTCAGTTTTCTTTTGTAACAGTTTATCATATCAATAATCTCATTTACAACATTCATCTGACATGTGCTACGAGGGGTTATCTTTTAAGTGTAAATCAAGCTTTTGGAAATGTTCCAGAATATATCACAGTGTGATACATGTCATTGTATAAACATGTTGGCCAAGCTTAACTCAATACAAGCCTGGTGAATTGAGGTGTGAGCCACCGTGTATTTCCAGTAGCTATTTTTCCTTTTCACACTTTTGTGATAGCTGAACTGGCTTATCTTGTATTCTTTCCTCTGATTTGTATGCTCTTTCTCATTTTCCATCTGAGTGTTATAGTGCTGTATGCCTTTCCTGACAGCCAATTAATTGGCTAGCTCTACATGCAGCCAAGAATAGAGGTAGCAGTTCTACACGGACCCCTCATGTCCATTGATGTGTACAGCAGACATCCTAAGAATGGGGACACGTTTCCCTGGTCTTGTGGCTGCATGCTGTTCACATCAATTTCCCATTAAAACGTAATTTAAAGGTATAGCCTCAGGCAGACGCGGGAGAGAGTTATAAAAAGAGTTTAATTAACAGTTCAGAGTAATATAATCTAGGTTGAATAGTCCATAACCAATTCGGGGTTTTGTTCACGTTTGTCATTTCCTTTACTTGCAGATTAGAGAAGATTTCCTTGTTTGGTAAAGAATGCAATGAAATAAGTCTTCGAAGAAGCTTTGTTATACGTGTCTCAGACCTAGATCACTGTGTTATCACAAGCTTTAAACCTGCCACTGCTTATCTCTCTTCTGTACTAGCTCACCTCTTCTGGTCAAAATGTTTTAAGGGAAGAGATTCAAGTCACCTCACAGCTGGGCCCTTTGTGCTTTGTTCCAAAATAGTCTAAAGAAATAGCTATTTTCACATGGAGAAAATGGGGCTAAAAGAGATATAGGAGGCTTTGTATTCAAAAGCAAGTGCTGTTGTCTCTTTCCTCTCCTAGTTGGTTGTACTTTTGATAAAACTTTCTTCCAGGGATTTTGTTTTTCTCTCTTCCCACCCCCACCCTTTTTTTTATTATTATTATTATTATTATTTGTTTGTTCATTTGCCTCCTGTATTTTTGTGTTGCAAGAGTTTCTGTGCACATCCAGCCAGGCTGAATATAGCAGGATGTGTTACTTTCATGACTCCTAACAGCCTTCAAATCAGAATGATTTTCTGTCACACTGCTCTGACCTTTTCCTGGAAAAATTTATTACCTAAAAGAAGAAAAAAAAGATACGTAAGGGTATCTGAAGTACTCTCCTCCTTGAGGGCTAAAGATATACAGTGCTTGCTGTCATTTAACCGTCCACCCACCTAATTCATTCTAAAATGCCAGCTACAGGTGCAACAATTTGTGGACATGACATATCTTGCGTGCTTGGTACATTAGGACTACAAGCCTGACAATTTCATTTTCCCACAGAAATCTGTCTTGCTTTCCTAGATCTGCCTCCTTTTCTCTTCCAGGGAAAATACATAGACTTCTTAAAAACTTTTGGTTTTTACAGAGATTACCTCTGAGTAATAGAGTGGAGCAGTAACTGAACTCTTGTTTTGCCCTGTGGCCTAGTATGTTAAATCATTCCACAATTCAGTACAGCTACTCTGGGACATACTCTGCACAATTTAACTAAGCCTGGCTTGTCAAGTATTGGGGTTGGTTTGATTGCAGAGAAAATGACATGAGGCATAGTCTGTTCTTTATTCTTTTATGTGTGAAGCTTTCAAATATATTATGATAGCTTAGGGAAAAAAATAGCAAAAGAGGAATCTTTTCATATGATTCACAGTAAGACCCCTTAAGAAGTGCTTGGAGTTGACTATGTCAGTGAATATTGTTGTGGAGTTAAATCAGCTTTTGCAGTATCTAATTAAGGTTGCCACAACATCCAGATAGTTCATTAATTACCATTCTGCTTCTTCCTCCAGTTGCCTTGTCAGGTAGGCACAAAAGTTAGCATGCATCTCCATAGTATACATCAAATCTGTTAGTTTTCATCATTCTCTCACAATGGAAAGCTGTAAAGATGATCAAAATAAATTTTAACTATAGCCTTTCTGAAGGCTTAGTAAGCTTAGGAGGCAAATGTTAATTTGCATTTCCGTTTCAAACATATGGTGAGTTTATAATTATAACTGTAGAATGGTTTGGGGGATGGGGGAGCCTATCTTGTAGAGCCGAGACTAAAAGCAACATTTTTCAAGCAAACCTGGAAAACTCCCATGGTGCTGACAATAGGGATTTTCCAAAGTAGAGCATAACCCAAGCAGGCTTGATGTTCAGTGCCAGGAAACTCTGACTTCAGGGGTCTCTAGCATTCATGAGTTCCAGGGAGTGGGTGAAGGAAATTATAAGTAATTTAAAATAGAGCTGTTTTTCTCAGCTGTAGTGTAGACATGCTGTCTCATGAAAATAGTCACTGCTACTATTTTTTTTTTTTTTCTTTCCATTTTTCCTCTCCTCCACTCCCACCCACACCCACCCCCTGGCCCAGCTGCAATATCAGGCTCCTCATATGTATCTGTCCTATAGAGCAGAGCCTGTGTATCCAAAGGCATAATATTTCTGTACAGAGATGAGACCCCTACAGTGAAAACGGACTTCACTGTCCTGTATGCACACACAGCACTTCATTGCAGGATTGAGCACTGCTGTGGAAGACTTCTAGTGCTTGACCTGTACCACTGCTGAAAGACACCAGAGGTGACATCAGCAGTAATGGGCACATTAATTTCTGCATTTTATTCTGAGTTTTATTTTTGCTCACAGGTAGTTGTTGACCTATACAAACAACATATATGCTATTTACTAAGCAAGGCTAGCTAGTATATGCAGCCATCTGGAAACCAAGTTCTGCTTATCTGCAGTAACCATCTACTCTGAGAGGAATGAGCAGAAAGCAGTCCAAGTTTCTCCTGTGATGTAGGCTTGAAGACTTGATAGCCCCAGATAAAGGTGAAAAGGAAGCAATGGGAAGCTTCTTGCTTGGCTGCATAGTGGAAATCACTGTCGAGTCAAGCTGTAGCTTGCATAGGCCTGAAACTACCAATTTCCAAGAATGACAGTAAAATATATCTGTGTCAACCTGTCACTCCATCTTATATTAGGATCTCTGTATTGCAGTACAGCAAGAACACACCTGGCCTTGCCCAAGACAGTGTACTGCAGATAGTTTTCC
>NW_008631653.1:51501-95874 GCF_000691845.1 Merops nubicus
ACAGCTCGTTGCTGAAAGCCGTTGCAAGGTGATCCTGGATATTAGTTTGGCTTGTCTCTTAGAAGTTGGCCCAGCTAACAGGGCAGTGAATTTTCTGTGGAAGCATCACAGATTGACTAATAACATCTGACACTTCTCAGCCTTTCTATATGGTAGAGAAAGTGCATTCAAGGGTTTATTGACTGACCCTGTGCAAAGATGACTGGAGAACAAGAAAAGAAGAGGCTTTCTGCCTGCCTCAGAATATTAGCAATTTTTGGACTCGGGAAGCAGTGAGATTAGACAAGAGTGGGCAAGCCCAGTACCTTTGTTATTACGGTTCAAATTAGAGTTTGCAAACCTTTTAAAGTGTAGTGGCTGTGGTGAAATAATTCCCCTCTTCAGCCAGAACTGGTAAAACTAGGAACAAGGGGAGTCTGCAATCAGGGTAAGGATTGAGGAGGAGTGAGTTCAAAGTCACAATCTCCAGAGGAGGTATACATCAGGCTTGGAGAAAGTTGCATCTGTTAGAAACCAGTGGGTCTGCAAATACTTTAACTGTTCAACAGTAGACTGGGCCAAACTCTCGCAATGAATGCCTTTTGATGGACATCCTTAAATGCCACAATTGCAATCAGGAGAAATTCAGCACTTTGCAGTTTTTAAGTCTATTTGCAGTGCTCTTTCTTTTCACCAGCTGTTCTGTTCTTACTTTGTAGTAGCTTCCAAAGTTTTAATTATTCTTGTCTACAGTTAAAATGATGCTTGTGTGGTTAAATGCAAGTGTGTTGTATCTAATGTCAGAGATAATTGCTGGCTGCCTCAAGAGACTTGATAGATTCATTACCTCCACATATGGTAGGAAGAGTTTTGTCAGATTTTATTTAAGCTTTGAAGAGCCTTTAAAAAGGGTTAGAAACCATCACAGAGCATCAGTTTGCTAAGCAAGGTCCCACACATTGCTGCATTATTGCAATATATTAAAGTTGATACATCTTTCCTACTTGTCTTATAAAAAATAGTCTGGAAACAAAAAAATAAAGGATTTACAGGTCTTTCATCTCTTTTGTGATACCAGTAGATCTTCCAAAAGTACTTTGTGTTAGACTCTGCTATTGTGGATGTCTGTCATATATATGGATGTCAAATATACTAAGGTATTTTCCAGTCAAAATCTGTGATAGGTTTGATGCTATCACTTACCAAAATATGATCAGTTTAGCAAACATTACAAGTGGCATGTTCACTTTGACATCTTCTTATTTTATCTATTTTACAGCATTTATCCAGTATGCTTGTACCTAGTGGCCTCATTGAACTTGAGCTTGTATGAAAGCAGCTGAGATAAGTTTCTGTCTCAGAAAAGTAATCGAGGTTCTTTTAAGCACCTAATGGAATTTAAGTTCATCTCAGTGCCGGCTGCATAGTCCCACTCACCTCATTACTTTGTTGCAGGGTCTTATCCCACTCACTTGTGCCAGTTCTGGTACTCACCAAACTTGCATTTCGCCATACCAAGCCAGTAAAACACTGATTCAAGTAGCCAGTAGCTGGTTTGTTTAGCCTGTGGTAGAACCTCAGCCTGGAGGTACAGTTACATGTTGCAGCTGAGCTCATGGAGGAGCACAGTCTGCTATATTGGTCTGCTGCTAACCACATGGTTCTACCCATCTGCTTTGCCACAGCTTTGGCTATCACCAACTTTTCATTTAATTTGTTTAACTTGCCAATTCAGCAGACTCAGGCTTTGTTTCAGATGAATGACTCTACCTGGTGCAAATTTGTGCACGCCTTGATGAAAGAGGGTGAAGTGACTGAGATCAAGGCAAGATAGGCAGAAGAGCTGGTAACACTGGGAACTCCTTCAGTAGCAGAATACTTCAGATTAACCCAGGTCATAATGTGTCATTCTCCTCAACACCATAACCAGAGGAGCAGGTAAAGCCCAGTCCAGGTAACAGAGGTGCAGAGAACCCAGTATCGGCACAGAGCTCAGAATGAGCTCAGGAACCCAGCACCCACCAGACTGTGCTGTCATTGTGCTTTTTTATTATCTTTGTGAACTTGTGGCAGGATTTTGAAAATGACAGCTGCTACAGAAAAAAAAAGCACAGTATATTTTATGGGATGTTTTCCCATTTGAATCCCTCTGCCTTCCTTGAAATATTTACATGAACATAACAGATATTGATAAGACTTTTTCTTTATGCACTGGAAATATTATAGGCTAATTTCTGTATGATTGAAATATTGGAGTAATAAAAGGAGCGGTGTGTGTTGTGGTAAGGACAACAGGTATTTGCACTGACACAGAGGAAATGTGAAGGCTGTAGGGTGGTGTGGTGGCCTAAGGAAGTTTCCCTATGGCACTTGCTGGAATTCTCCAGAGCTTGAGTCCTCCCTTTGTGCTGAGCTGTCGTGGGTGTTTAAGTCTGTCATGAGCAAGTAGGGAATTGATCAAAATACAGCACGCACTTGACATAGTGGCAGCTACAGAAAAAGGGATTAAATCTGTTACAGATGCTGACATATTGCTGTTAGCTCAAGTGGAAATCTAGTTTGTCTTAATTAACACACAGAAATCTGGAATGCATATAAAGAGGAAGGCTCTTTAGAACAGATATGGAATCCTTCAGCTAGTTAGCCAGCTTGCTCTCGTCTCAAACTCAGAACGACATACCTTTGGACAGAAGAGCTGGATGATGAAACACAATTATCTCATTTTTTCAACATTTAAGGTTAAGGAATCTGGTTATCCACGAAAGGCCCATTTGTAAAAAGTATTGTAGTGCCTAATATGTGTAGCAAGCTGTTTGGAAACTCTGGAAATCAAAACTGGTGAAGAAAGAGCAAGGAGATTCACAGCTTTTCCAGTTTTGAAGTCTTTCCAGTCAGGCAAATACCACACAAGTGTACTACTACCATATATGGATTACTCAGATATTAATTGTGTGTTGAAGGGGATGAGAAAGCACATCAAGTGCCTATATTACTATGAAGAATGGTCTTATAAAACAGTGAAAGCAAAAGCAGGTGTGACATTTTCTTCCATGTTTGACGCATGAGAAACAGAGGGCTACTCTACAGAGTGGCATGTGGGAAGGAGTTACTTCATGCTGTCATGTCATATGCATAGAGCGTCATAAAACCCGTCTGTAGGACTTTATTTAGAAGTAAAAGAGCATTTGTTTATTGTTGCTTAAGTGTTCTTTGAGGAGATTTTATATTGATTCTTTTGTCTGCAGTTTTGTCAGTGGAAAAATTTCTGTGCACTCTGCACCTTTCTCTGTTTCTCTCTGTATCCTGCAATTTGCTTTGAGGAAGAGGAAGAGATTACTTTGAGGAAGAGATTTTTTTGAGGCCAATAATTTAGAAATTTTGCAGATGTCATCCAGAAAGTGAATTTCTCTCTCTGTTGTCTGAGCTGTAGGAATTAGCTTCCAAGGTTAACAGAGAAATAAAAAATGAGATTTGGTGCAATCTTTATTGTTTGTGATTTGTTTGTGGTAATAGCCTCTTGTCATACAACTGATCACTTTACAAGTGTTCAAGGAGGACGTTCTTTGCTCTAGGGAATTCAGAGCGTAAGGAAAACTGGTCAGGGGAACGGGAGGACAGTGACAGGCAATTTAAAGCTTTGAAGGTGATGACAAGAAGCTTAAATTTGATGTGATAGAATTGGAAGGCTTCAAAGAAGGAGTCACTTGACATGATCAGATTGACAGGTGAGGAAGATGGCTGTTGCAGCTGTGTTTTGCATGGAATGAAGGGAGTCTTGGCAAGTCAAGGAACAGGATTTACTTGTGCTCGAGACGGGATACAATGAGAGTCTGAGTAAGAGACTTGTCTGTTAGAAACACAAGCAGGATCTTGGAGATGTTAAGAATGAAGTAGCAGTAGAATTGGAGCGTAACTCAGCTGTGTGGTAGAGCAGAGCAAAAACTAACACCGAAATTTTAAGTGTAAGCAATGGTGAAATCAGTTCAGTTTTCATCTTTCATTAAAAAAAAAGAAAAAGTGGAAAAGTGGAAACAAATTCTTTGTTGGGAAAGATGTGGATACAGTTGTGGCAGTGTTAAATAATATCTAAGTACTTTGCTACTGAGTATTGAAAAGTAAAATTGGAAGTGCAACATCTTCCACTCCAGTTTTCCAGTCTAGGACAAAAACACACGAAGAATCTTTCATTGTGAGAAAGTCACTAAATGTGCAGAGCACAACTGTGTATGCTGTGGAAATGTACCCTGGAGGAATTTAGAGAAAGAAAATTTGATTCACCATAAACTGGGTTAAAAACTTCTCCAAACAAAGCCACATGGATTTTACTAATGAGAAAAAATTATTCCAAGTCTCAAAAGTCAGTGAGATACAGAAAAGCTGTGTTCAAGTGAAACCTTGGCTTTCTGGCTGAAGAAAGGGCTATAAACAACTCAAAAGTCAAGCAAAACCATTTTAGTACCTCATGTCAAGTTTGAAAATATTTCAGCTTTCCTCCATGTGCAGTGAGAAGCACCTTTGTCTGAGGAGCAAAGACCTACCCAAACATGAAGAGCTGGCACAAATCACAGCAGCACAGTAATTTACAAAGCATTTTATGGTGTTTTTTGTGTTTGGTTTTTTTTTTTTTTTTTTTTTTCTCCTTGTTGCATGTTAATTGATGTTTGAGTTTCTTTAGAGGATTGTTTTGTTTGGATATGAGGAGTCAAGGCATAAGGAAATTTCTTTTTGGAAGCATTCTAATAGACTAGTGAGATTCAAAGCCACAGCTCTCCCTTATTAGGAGAGTTTTCTAAGCAAATTACTTCAGATGTCTTGTCTTTGCATGGGCATCTAATTATGAGGCAGTACCTATGGAGCAAATGCCCAATTCATCAGTCTGTATCTTACCCTTAGCTTCTTTGAAGTCTGTGGGACTATTTCTTCTTGGCTGATGGCAGAGGAATATTTGAAAATTATGAAGTGTTTGCTTCCTCTAGATTTCTCCATGTACTTTTTTTTCCTGCTTGCTTAACTTACAGGATATGAAGCCTGTGACAAAATTTATTCTGTTGAAGGTTATAATTGTACGTGTTATTTTAAAAAAGTAAGAATGAAAATAAAAAAACAATCCTACAAAAATCAATTTAGTAGTCAGGTAGCACTTAAAGGTACTCTAAAATTGCTGCCAACCTAAGAATATATGGAAACCCAGGCACAGATGATTTTTAACCAGTCTCTCTGCATAACAAAAAATTATGATCTGCTAGCTTGTCTTTTTTGTGATTCTTTTCTTAGTGTTGAGCTTCATGAAACACATTTATTTTAGTTTTATTTGATATTACCAAATAACATCATGCCTGAATGTCAGACTAGAGTGAAATACGCTCTCCTCTACTGTGGGCTTTCACACAAGCTTTTAATTCCCCCTGTTATTGCAGAGTATCTCTTGTCTGAGCTCTCGTAGTGAAGTGTGCTGCAATTCTCTCTGTCTGTCTTGGGTGTTTATGGATTGCTGCTTTAAGGAGTGGAAGAGTTTGCATTACTTGACAAAAATAACCCCTGTAGAGGGGTAACAGAAGTGTCAAGACAGCCCTTTTGCTACTGTAATGGCACAAACAGCATTACATTTCATGTTGCACTTGCTCGTGGTGACTTGCTCGGGGTGTAGTTTTTTACAGGAGTTAGTGGCCAGTGGGACAAGACTCACAGAAAACTTCCTTAAAGACAGGAGTGTCTGATGTACAAAGGCAGACAAAGAGAAAATGTTATCACCGTTGTGATATTCTATTAGAAAAGACATCATGGGTTTCCTGGGAGTCATTGGCAGTTACTGCAAATTCACGGGCAGGAGCTGTATTGACTTATGGCTGCTCTGAATGTGAACATGTTGGGTTGCATTTTTATTTTGATAAGGTTGCAGAGACTTTGCCAGCATCCATCAACTATGTTTTAAGGGGAAATTGAGCTTAAAGTAGTTACACATGTACACTGTATTTTTTCATTGCAAGAACAATGTAGTTTTGCAGGTGCTTCCTTTTGATGGCAATTTCTTTACTTTCAAACTTGCACAGTGAAGATTTCTAAGTATTATTAACTCACCTGGTGTTTTCTTATTTCTTAGTATAGCTACCTGATTACATAATTCAGCTTTCATTTTACAAAGCTGTGTTACTCAGTGATGGTGTCTTTCTGGGGTTTATATTCCCTTTCCATGGATGTATCTTGGAGAGGACAACATGTCACAATGAAATGTCTGTATATTCAGGATAAAATAAGTCTCTATCTGTCAATACAAAGTCACATTTTGTTCTTATATATTATTTTCATTTTTCTACAAAGTAAATGCATTATGTGGACCTTTAACCTTTAAAGAAAAGAAAATGTTTAAAATACGGACACACTGAAACAGTAATACTTAATGTAAGGGCTCTTCTACAATAGCAAAAATTAAATATTATGATTCAAGAGGGGAAAAAAAACTTGGTATTTTAACTTTTTGTCCTATAGGAGTTACTGCTGTTAAGTGTGGGGGTGAGCAGCTGCAAATGTTTATGACATATAAGACAATCTTTTTTTGTACTTATTTATCTCTTTTAGTGGCTATTCACCTAAATACATATACATATATATATGTATATATATCACTGGATAACAGGATCATTAAATGTTGTATGTAGTGGGATTGTAAAAACAAACAAACAAACAAAATGGGTAGAAAGCAGTAGATGATGTATTAGAAAGGACTTTAGTGATGCGGTAAACAGAAGCCCAAATTATTACTCCATACAAGGTTTGTCTTCCCAGACTTGTGTCTTTATTCTGCACCTTAAATTCTAAAATCTCCAAGTATTTGTATATTTTCGTAAACACTTGACAGTTCCTCCTCTGTGTCCAAACTAGTATTGTTTAGATGGACTGAAGTAAGAGGCTGCAGTAAAGAAAGGCCTTGAAAGAGAAAGGAATTTTACTTGTTATTATTCTGTTCCATCTTTTTATGTGGTACTAGTCCACCAATCAAAAAAGAAAAAAGAAAAAAAAAAAAAAAAAAGAGGCCATATCAGATGTGTGACCTTACACTTTCATGGAATAAACTGCAATATACTGATAACCTTTTAAGGTCATTTTAAAGTTTTAGCAAAACTGGTATGTATAAAGACAGACATTCAAGCAAAATTGTACAGCGTATTTTTTTTTCTCACTTTTTTTTTTTTAAAAAAAATTGTGTTCTTAGGAGAGGAATTTAGCCATATGTTTTGAGGATATACTGTTTAGAAGACTCTGTCCCAAATTCCCTAAAATACATGATCATATGCTACTCTTAAGTATTAGAATTGTAAGATTAGCCATTTGTGGGCTTCCAGAAGTGAAGAGAGAGCTTGTTAGTTGGGGGATTTTAATTTCCATTTCATGTTTTCATTTCACGTCAGATAAACGTTAACGAAATCATTGTTAGCTAAAGAAAACCCCAAATTCTTTATTTGAAGGCATAAAGGCATATGGATATGTCAGTAAAGCATATGGAGACCCTTATGCAAAGACAAAACAAAAACAAAGTGAAGTTACTGGCCGGACCCCCGAGGTGCAGCGCATAAGAGTGTTTGGTGGAATTTTGCCAATTCTCTTTTCTTCTGAAGAACAAAAGTTCCTTTATATCATAAACAAGTAAAACCAGCACAGACATTATACATCTGGTAGCAGCAGAGAGTTGCACACTCTGGTTTTATACTCATTATTTTCCCTCAGTGCTCAAAAAGTAGGGACCTTAAAAAGTTCATGGTAATTACTAGATTCCACTAGTTGGTTTATTCCACACAAGCTCAATGCATTTTTTTCTCAGGTTGTGCATCTACAATATACAAAGCCTGCAACTGCAGGAACCTCTTTTCTGTTAACAAAGATTTTTAACCTGTAATGAAGTTTTTCCATTACATTTGTACTATATTTGCAGATAAAACTTCACTGCCTGAGCCCAGAAACATAGTATAATGCACTTAAATTTTATGCAATTTTTTTTACTTCTTTAGTAATGGTTTGTGCCTCCTGTTCTCATTTATGGCAGCCATTTAGACACATCAGATATGCAAAGGTAAATATGTATTTTAGAAAATGAAAACATTTATCTTTTGCTGAACAGAGTATCTATTAACAGCTTGCTCTGAACATATTTGAATCAACCTCTGGGATCTGCTATAACTGACACATACTGTCATTACTAAATTAAACATGCCAAGAATTGTTGTGGCATATCCATACACTCATAATACATTTTCACACTCTTTTCACATCCTCCAAAGCAGAGGCAGCATGACTGTAGGCAGACTGCCTTTTAGGAACAGTCTCTAGTGTATACTAACCACATGACAAGAAATTGTTTGGGAGCACACTGGTCATCACAGCCCAAAAGTATATTCTAGTGATTTAATAGTAAAGACAACTAAGGTTTGGTACCCAGTAACATTCCTTGGCACAGTAAAATTTACTGTTGTGGGTATAATCAATGTGTACTTTTAGTAAGTCTTCTAGGCTACGGCTGTCTCTCTATTCTGAGTCATTTTTAGAAAATATTGCTTGGAAAAAGAGACCTCCACACTGAGGCTTACCCCCTTTCAGAGCACACACGCAGGCTAGTACTCATGTATCACTGTGCATGTTTAAAAAAAAAAAATGTGTCCTCTGGTGATTTTGAGCTATGAGAACTCTAGATGCTCTCTAGTAGATGGCTAATGAATTGTGTTGAACTTTTTCTTAAGGACCCAGAGTTGAGTACTCAGCAGCACCTGATAAAGATGTCTTGACAACTTCAGGGTCTTTTGACAATAATGGTCTCAATTTTTATGCTACCTTTTTATGATGTCCTTAAAATTATTAATTAAAAACCCCACAACAATTACTGTTGCATATTAATCAAGTTTCTTTCTTGCAAAAGAGTAGAAGCTACACCCCTACTCCCAATGTGTAACTGAGGTTGAGTTATGAAATGTGAAGAATGTATTTGGGAAAGCCAAATATTTGCCATATTCTTCTACTCCCAGACCTTATGTCCTGAAATATATATTTAAATTACAGATTACAGTGAGGTAGGGACATGTATGGACATGAGGGGAGAGAGGGGGTGTTAGACCACCAAGGGGAACTATGTACCAGAAGCAACATCGCTGAGATATGTGGCTAAGACACATACAGTGTCTGCATGGGCCCACACAGCACCATTTCTACATCAGCTGCAAACTATTTTAAATGCATGATTTCATCTCAGTCCTGCCCACCCTTGTACATGTGAGATGGGCTTCTGTGTCCAGCTTCTCTGAAGCTGCAATGATATCTTGCAGGTTTGAGGGATGGCACTGGCCCTTCTTTCAGTCTGTGACCCAACATACCAGAGAGAAAAAACTCATACATCTGCCTCTTTTTTTGGAGACTGCTGCACTGTGCTGCAGCTTTGTGTGATTCCTAGTGTAGCCCCATGCTGAAGAAGGTCCTGCTAGAAGGCTTCTTGTCTTCTCCCCACATTGGAGTGGACTGGCACAGTTTATCTCCTCTTTTGTGGCCAGAAGTACTTGCTTTGCACACCTCCATTATATAGGCCCTTGTAAGGAGAGAAACTTGGTTTCTGCCTATAGTGCATCTCAAGTTTCTGTAGTGTCTCCATTTTGGTTTTGAAGAAGATCTATAAATTATGTTGTTAAACATAACTCATTAGGAAGGCAGTTTACCATAGATAAGTGTGCCAGCTGTTAGTGCTAAACAAATAGACAAGCGATGCCTGGCCCCAAGCCGTGACTGAAAAGCAATTGGGCAACGCCTGCTACATGTCACAATTTGTTTTGCTGGTTGTTGGATGTAATTTCTCCAAAAGGGAGAATTAATTTTCTACCCCCACCTCTCCTTTTTTAAATGGCAATAGAATTTCAGTTAAGAACAGTTTCCCAGACAACCTTAGAATGCTTTAAATGCTAAATACATTTCTGTTGTTTACTGTAAATGGGGTGGAAAAAAAAAATCTTAGCAAGCCAAGCAAGCTGTGTCCTAGTTTTTCAGTCATACTACCAATTTGCTGTGATTAGGTTCAAAATTCATAAATGATCTTTACTTTTACTGCCTATCAGTTGCACCAAAGGGGGTTGCATTTTTTGCCTCTGTAAGTGTTCTTAAATGTCAGACTAATAGAAACAAACGCAGAATATCTTTACTTCAAAGGAGGTACTATAAAACTTTGAAAAGAAATGTTGAGAACATAGATTGAGTCTAGAGAGTGAAATTCTACTGCAGATAGTGCAATTTCTTTTTCCACTCCCCTGATCCAATCATGTTGATGTGGGTCTATGTTATGCTCTTACATTAGGGCATTAAGGTATTTTGGGGAGCTTATGCAGAGTGTCCCTGCAAGGAACAGATCATCTTTCCAGACATGTCTGTGCAATCACATAGAGAGCAGGGTATGCAATGGAGATCACGATGAGCTGGAGATCAGGAAATCTGGTAGGTCTTTTTCTACACAAATTTAGCAGCCATTCCACAGAGAATCGGGGTATGGGAGAGACCAAGGAGCTATTGCACTGCAACACAGTTAAGGAAGGAAGATAACTTTCATCCTAGCTTTATTACTATCAAGTATTTCCGCTAATAAATGTTTTTGTCCCATGGCAATTTAAATATGCTACATTATTAAAAGGCACATAAGAGAACAGAAAAGCTGGAAATTACAAGACTGTCTATGCATGAAGGCAATTTTCCAGAAGACTTACATTGCTAATACATTCAAATCTTTCTAATATAATGCTGCATTGGGTATTTTTTTTAAACTTCTGCCAGTTCAAATTATTATGATGATGAAAAAATTAAGACTGTTTCAGTGCCTGATGTTATCCCGAGCAGTAGTACCAGCAGTGTTTCGCCTACTGAAATGCTGGGGTCTGAACCCCGAGCCCCGAATTAAGGTTGACATATGGGTGATTCTCACAGCCCTTCATACAGAGGTGGTGAGTTTGCCTTATAGCTTCCCCCCAGGGTGCGGCCGGCCCTGCAGGGAGAGCCAGAAGGGAAATGAGCCCCAGGGGTCCCGCATTGAGTTGACAAAGGTCAGGTGTCTGCTTGGGGATAAAAGCTGGGACCACTGGCAGGGGGGGGGGGGGGGGTGGGGGCGGGGGGGGGCGCCTGGTTCAGGGCAGAGCTCCTGACTCTCCCTGGAGCTGGGCCCTGGGCTGTTTAGACCTTTGCGAACGAGGGCTGATTGGGTGAGAGTCACTATGTGGGCACCTTTCTCTTATGTATTTAACCGGCTGGTTTGGCTGTTTCCCATGCCAACTGTGGGCAACCTCGGGTCTCTGTTCATATCACCTGTTGTGGGCCGAGTCACATCTTTTGTGGGATCGCTGGGGGTGGTGTCATTTATGTACCAGCTGATTGATTTGTTTCTACCCCTGGCAGTCATTCATGTCATGGTGTTTCTGATTACAATACAGTCTGTGTATTGGTTTCTCTTTCTGCTGGTGCTATCATTCTTGTTGGGCCTGGTCATTGGCAGAGCACCTATAGGTATATAAATAACTTCTTCTAAAGCTTTTACCCTCACATAAGTTTTACCATAAGCCTAGTGACCAAAACCTTCCTCTGTCTCCTGAGTGTGACCTACAGGCATGAGTTCTGTGAGTTTATGTAGGGGAGGCCTAATAATGAAATAAAACATAACAGGAGATTAAAGGAAATGAAACTGGAAGTCAGCAGAAGGTGGTCATTTCTGTTGTTGAAGTACCAGATTAGCTACAACAGCTGATACCTCACACTAAGTAGTACTATGGGCTGCCAGCACTGCATGTTCTACAGAAGGATCTTAAAAGGCTCAAACTAATTCTCTGCACAAGCAGGGCATTCACTATTGGTTTTACTGAAGTAGAACGTCTTGGTTACAATTTTTTGTTCTCTTTCACTAAGTTCTATTAGTTTTTTTGTAATCTTTAATACTGATAGCAATAATATTTACAGTTAACTTAAGATATGAATACAATATGGCCCTACAGGTATACTGAGATAATGGGGAAATACCATTTTAGAATTTAGTCATACCTGCTTTTTTTTTTCCTTCCTTTTTCAAATCAAAAAGGTGATAATTTACATTGCTGAATTTTTGTTGTTGTTGCTGTATTAAATAATTTTAAAATATACTTTAAGAATAAATTGAGATATTGGAAATCTCACTAGTAATTTGGAAGTAATGGAAGCGCAGGTTTGAGATCTTATGCTTGCCTTCAAAATCAAAGGCTCACTTTTAATCGCATTTAAAATAAGAAAACTTCCTGAAGGGACCTATGATTGGTATACATGTGGAAAGCCTGCTGATATCATTGGTTCAGGGACTGTAAACGTTCCTTTCAGTTCTGGTAACTTGAAGTCTTCGTCTCCCAGATGTGTTGTTGCATTTAGCAATCTTGGTTTCCTAAGTAGTACATTTGGAAGAGATTTGTATATGTTTAGCAAAATGCACAGTGTCTTTCAAGCCTATTAATCCCAGACTAGAAAAATTATTTTTGACAGCCAGAATTGCAGATGATTTAACATTCAGAAGTACTAAAGGGTACAAGAGGGAAAGTAGATATTAAAAAAAAAAAATAATAATGTTAAGCATGGCAGTCATTTTACAGAGCTAAGACAACTAGAACTTAGTTAGATTAAAGGCTCTTGAAAAGCTGCAGACTGGAACTCTCTGCCTTCCTTCAACCTTTATATAGGTGCTGGCCAGGTATTATGAAGAGGATGTGACAACCTCTGGCCATGTAGTGCTCCCTTTTAAAAAGCTTCATCAATGTGAACATGATTCAGGAACTTTATCAAATTGAAGGCAGCCTGGAAGAAAGATTAGTAATACAATTAATTAAGATATTTATAGCTACTTCTTAAATCTAACATTATCATGTGTGCATTTTATGCCTCTGACCTTGCAGCCTCATAAGAGGATGTTTACTTCAAGAACGTGTGATAAACCATGTATTTGTAAATTTTTATAAGTAATAATTTTTAGAAAAAACACAATTATAGTGCATCTGTTAAAGCAATTCACTTTACATAGAAATATGTCATTACCAGAGATAGGAATTATACTTGGTTGTTTGTTTGCTGTACATTTTTAAAGAAATTATAATAATCTTAACCATGTGGAAATTTATAACCTTCTGCTATAAAACAGCTGCACTTTCCATAACAAGTGAAAATGATACATATTTTATGTTTGTCACATTAACTACAGTGTTTGGTTTTTGTCAGAGCTGCTGTTACAAGATAAGACACAAGTATTTAGTTCATCTTTTTAGAGCTCACTCTATTATTACTACTGTTATTCTTCCTGTTTTTCACTCCTTTTCCACTCCTGTTTCTCTTTGTAATCGTTCCCAGCCCACCTCCAAGCTCTTTTTTCAAACAGGCTTAAGGCTGTTCTTGAAATTGTTGAAATTGGTGTGAGTACATCTTGAAGAAGGTGGTAGAGTGATGCTCCTTGGCCTTTGCAGTGGAGTAAAGTTATGAAAGGGTAAATATTTGATATTAAAGAGTAGGTGGTTTATTTCTTTTTTCTTTTCCACCACATTTCTCTGCATCCTTACCTTTCAGTACTTATGCCCCATCTACCCATTTTTTATGTCTTCTGTGTTACTAACTCTGAAGCAAAAGTGAGATTGCTTTTTGACCTGTAAGCAGTGGTGTTTTCCAAACAGGAGAACAATGCTATCATGATTCATAATAGGATGCCGATTTCAGAGAGCAGTCTGTCCTGTAGCTCTTCCAAGGAACCGAAGTTTGTCAGTTCTAAGCAGAGCTGAGCAAAAGATGTCTCGCAAGGCTGCTCCCCATAACTTAACCCCTCATAACCTCACCCCTGTAACCTCAACCTCCCAGGTCCTCTAGCTAGACAAATGTGCTATGTCTGCACAGGGTGTTAACTCTAGATCTTGTTCAGGAGATTCATGTGTTATATCATCCTATGAAAAGCAAGCAGATGATACTGAGTAATAAACACCTCATTCCCATTTTGCAAAGGAGAGGTGGGAATTCTCCATTTTCTTCCCTCCTCTCTCTGCAGCTGCTCCTGTTCTCTTCCATTTCAGACTGTGAAGATATATATCTCCTCCAGTGCTGATATTAAAATACTTGACCAAAGGTTTCAGGTTTCTTCCATTTGTCTCTATTCATGTAAATGAAATTAATTTTGAATGATGACTTATTTCAATTACACAGCTTTTTCTGCCTACTTGCCTTTAGAAAGAATCCTTAACTGTCTTAGCTGTACATACTGTAATTATTGTTTTCTACAAGCTTATTATTCATTGGATTCAAATAAAAAATCCATTACTAAGGGAAGAAGGAAATCTCAGTATGTCTACTGTTAATCTAGATTTTTTTTTTTCCCATCTGATTTCCTAATGATAGGTTGTGGGAAAAGGATGTTTATATTTACAGCTGTAATGAACTGCATGATCACATGAAGAATTGGTAGGGGCCTGCTGGGGATAATTCAGGAAGGAGGAAGTGAGACGCAGACCATAAGTGCTGAACGCTGTGTTTAATTAGAAAATCTGCAGCACATTCTTACGAACTGTGACCGCTCATCTGCACTGTATATTTGTCCTTAAAGGCCTGATCCTCTGAGATACTGTCTGTGGTGCTCACAGGGTACAGCTCTCGTTGATCTTAGTGGGAACTGAGGGCATATGTCACCTTGCATGAACATATGCTCAGAGGGGTAACATCAGTTACCTCCTGCCATGTGAGTGCCAGCTTTGATCCATCACAATGCCATTTCCCAGATGTGTTCTGGGTCAGATCTCTGTGCTCAGCCGGTATTGTTCACCCAGAGGGCAAGTGTCCTGAATCACTTCTGTAGCCCTTCCTCTACTTGGGAGCCTATTTAAGCCAGCACAGCTCCATTACTGCAGGGACAGCCCTTAGGGTTTTGTGGGTGGGTGGGTCTCTGTGTGTGACTGGCGATGGGGTATTCTTTAAAAGAAGAAAACTGGTCAGAGGAAGAAAATAGAAAGTTTAATTCTTTTTCTGGAGGAACTGTGAAATGATGGACTGTTGCATTCAACTCTGTTAAAAGTGCTCAAAATGTACTTACACCACCTCGTTGATTATCATGACAAGAAATACACAGGAGGAATGTTGCTGGAGGCAGAGACAGCACCAGAATGTCTGGCAATTGTATAACCACTTAAAAAATTGATCTTAACCTCCCCCTTTAATCAGCATCTTTAGCAAAGTTGTTTGTTGTGGGGGTGTGTGTGTTGGTGTCTGTCTCTTCCTTTCCCTTTACTTTCCACATTGTAATGGAAATGCGGAACGCCTGTGTACAATCCTTCACCTCTGACAGCATGTACTGCATACTGCACACAGCTGTCATGGTAATGACAAGTCTGGTGCACCAGGATAATTGGGTACTTGAAGAAGATTCATAAGGCAATATGCTGCACGGTACTGTGTTGTGCCCTGGGGCAAGGGGAAAAGAGAGAGGGTACCAGGCAGAGTAGGGAGTCTATTTGTGAGAAATGATAATCTAGTAATGTGATTTTGTTTGCCTATGAAGTGGTTTCTCTCCTACCCACCCGCCCCACAGAATTACATTAAGGGTTTCAAAGTCAGTTTGTACCATGTAGGAAATTGAGTTCTGTTTTATAAGTAATGGAATCGAAATATCCCAGCAGAGTGAAGGGGTGAGTGTCGTCGCAATGCTGTGGCTCTCCATGAAAAGTAGTTTGGTGTCAAACCACACTATAATCCTGCCATCTGACAGCTCATTATTAAGAAACAACAAGAACTGACTTTATTACTGTAGACTATAGTTGGCTTATCTGCAAATTACTGTCTTTTGTTCCCTTGTGACAGATTCTGTCTGCTTTTCTGGCATCTGTCATGAGGTGTTAAAGGGGAGCATATTTTTAGAGTTTAATGTGATAACAATTAACCTCTGGTCTCTTTTCCTGATACATCTCCTTTTTCATTAGTGTTGAACTTATTTGTCTTGGAGTGAAGATGAAATGCTAGGAGACCATGTATTTATGCACACTGGTACAAATAGTCTGTGTGATGCACTGTTAAATGTTTACCAGATTACTCATTAAAATTTTTATGATGGCTCTTCTCCAGCAAAAGGAGAGGAAGTTTTGGTCACCATTAAAAGAAGAAATCTGGGATTCAAACCTTCCATCTGCATCCCTGATTTGTTTCTGTGTCCTTGAACAAGTTATTTAATCTCTTCATATGGTGGAAATAATAGCCATGGTACTTGACCAGCATGTTGAAAAACCTAATTAATTACTGTTTATCTAGCATGTGGGTACCAGTGAATGACTTGTGGCAGAAATATCAAGTCTTATTAGTAATCATAGGTTGGAAAAATTAAAAACTGGCAATAATGTTTTGGTGGAGAATTTTTAGTGGTATTATACAAACAGAGTCTTAATAAAAAAAAATTAACCTTAAAAAATGAGCTCTATAATGCAATTTACACTGCAGATAACATAGATAATGATACCAGCCTAACGCAGTACCGGCACTTGTAAACAAGTGCTGACTTGCAGTTATGTTGAGGAAGGTCATGTGTCTGAAAAGCTTTTCCAGCATCACCAGTTTTCACTATTATAGAAAATGAAACATGTATCAAGGCATCCTTATCTTATTAAGAATAATGAGTTTGACACAGCCGACAGAGGAATGCTCAAAGAAGCACTCCTTAACTGCCTAAATGGTGAACTATGCTGAGCTTCCTTTTCATACGTCTTTATAAAGAACTTTTTACAAAGAACATTTATTTTTTTGGTAGAACTCACCCTTTGGGAGGCCAAGTTTTTGTATACCCTTCAAGGAAATTAATTTGTTGAGTTTTTAATTTTGTAATGACATTTCTAAAAAGTAATATAGAAGCCAGCATGCTCTCTTCATACATTCTTTATTTCTGGAAGACTGAGACTATATATTTTGAGCGTGTTTGGTCTTCTGAAGAGATACTTCCCTTCATTTCCTCATTTCTGTCATGACAAAGGGATCTGAGCTTTATCACTGCATTCATGTCCAAAGATGTCTTTGTATTTTAATGGTCCAGGGAGGACTGTTTTAGTTCCCATTGGCTTTAGGTGAAACTTCTAGGTGTGGTCTTGCAATGTGCAGAGCACTGCCGCCTCACAGGGTCCTCAGTGGGAGATAACCACTCTTCATGCCCTTAGAGGGTTCATGCTGCCTTGCATTGTAGTATTAGTCCAATAATTGTAGTAGAAATGGGTAAGTTAAAAGGCAGCATGCAAGCAGAAGTCATGAACTATTTAACTGGTGAGTCTATTTAGCTATGCTAGCTTTGTATTTTGATGACTTCTGATTAAACCATTTTCATTTTTTTAAGTATTGGAAGTGGATAACCTCATACCAGTCTGCACTTTATTTGCCTAACTAGCATTGCACGCAGATCCCTCATAAGGCATATGCAAACCCTAAATACGTAGGACTTTGGATCAGTGGTGGACTCTCTTGGCCAAATGTTGCTGAGAATGGAATATAATTTGTTTTTACTCTTCTGAGATCTGCAGACCTAAATTATCTCTTTGGACGTTGTTTTCAGTGCATTGATGAAGTACAAAGGGTTTTTTTTTTTGTGATAATACCTCTGAAATCTCTAAGGCCCAGTCTTTATTATTTGTTAGCACTGAGATGATTCAAGCTATACTGTGTGGTAGTAATGCCTCTCTCTGTCTTCTGACTTTTGAAAGCACATAATGCAGAAAAATTTCACTGCCCAACTGATAGTCCCATCTGGAAAGCTCTGAAGCTTTTTTGTTGTTGTTGTTACTTGTTTTGCTTGGTTTTTAATTCAGTGTTCCTTCCTTAAGTACAGCAAGACTCAATGCTAGGTTCACTTAAAAAAAAGTGATTTAGTTTTTCAATAGGAAAATAAACGCTAGCACAAATTAAATATAAATATAAAGAACGTAATTCTTATTGTGTGGAAGATGAAAGATCAAATAAAGAATTAAATTTGTAGCATGTCAAACACAAGTTCACTACACTGTTTTTTATGCCGTGAACTAAGGAGTAAGCTTCTGTCCTCTGAGGGCTTGCAAGGTTTTTTTGTTCTTGCCCCTTCGTCTGTAGTCCACTTTAAAGAATCTTCCACAGGATTGTATCCATGCAACTAAAAGCTCATTTTCCTCTGTTATTGCACAGAATGATAGCCTGGGACCTTAATTCACCATTTTGTGAATATGCTGCAGGTTGGTGATGACAGCAGGCAAATAACCAAAGCCACTTACAAAAACAGGACAGTGGCGTGGATTTCTAGTTGCTCAAAAATGTTCAGCTGCTGATTCTGGTGGAAGTCTGTGCTGATGTGGGCCTAGTCCAGTCTTTTTTGAGTCTGCTCTCTGTATAAATTGACTACGCTACTTAGTAAAACAGACCCCTGACCATATTATCTTATTTCCTTTAACATATTTGTTATATTGGGTGATAGAGAGGTAAGGGTTAGTCATGCCAGGTGGGATGATCTGCCTACAACAATCTGTTCCTATTGACCTGCCAAAAAGGTGGGTTGTTGCATCTGAGGATTTGACCTGGGTTATTTGAAAGTATTAAGACTAGAGCCTTGAGAAGCTACTGGGGGGGGTGAGTGCATATACTTGAAAGGGTGGAGATCTGCAGTTGATGGGGGAACTCCCACATTTCAAATCTCATTTACAGGAATCATGCAAGTCCCCCAAATGAATTTAAACATCTAGTTTGAAGAATTGTCATCTATTTGTACCATGTTAAGAAGTCTTTTGAACCTCAGGAAAAGCATATTCCAGTTCAGTGTTACCTAAGGGGTTAGATTTCCTTTGCTTTCTATATTTCTTGCTAATTATAAATGTGCATGTGAAGAACTAAATTGTAAAACAAAAAAAAAAAGACTAATGCACAAATACTTTCATTCATCCAGTTCATTGCTGCTATTAACAATCTTTACTCATTAAAAAAAAGATGGGTATAAAAGAGTGCTATTCACAGAGTTTTATTTCTCATATGAAATTTCTGAGACTCACTAACCATATCTGCCAGTAATTTTAAGGAAGTCCAGTTCCTTAGCACTGAATGAAGAAGTGTTACCTTTCAACCCTAAGCAGAGTATATAAAACCACAGTAAAAATTATGTTGACACAACACAACCAGTAAAACACAAAATACTGTTTAGGAACAGCCTGATGTTTGACATTGGAATTATAGAGTTTATACATGTACCAAATTATATAGAAATAATAATTTGTAATTAATTATATCATTTTGATATCATAAATTGACTGGAATGAGACTAGCTATTTTTAATAAGTGAGTACATCTTTGAAGTGCTAATTAATTCATTACTTGTTCATCTTTCACCATTCATCTCCTCTTTTTTCTTTTTTTCTTTCTTTTCTTTGTAAACCATTGTTGCAGCACCTTTTTGCTCAGTGCCTTGAGCTTATATGCAGAACTGTCAGGTATTCAGATGTGCTTGCATTTTTAAAATTATAAATGTCACATTTATTTGGAGGAAGCTCTTCAGTCTTCTCTTTGTGTCTTTTTTTTTATTGTTTATGTTTAAAACGAAATCATAGTGATCCTTGTTTCCCCATGCCGCAGAAAAGCATAACAAAGGAATTAAGGCTTTAAGGATGGCAAGGAATTAACCGTAAGCCACAAACATAGGTCTTCAACATTATGGCCAAGGAAATCTCTGAGGAAGACTGTTTTCTTTTTTGCAGAGCTCGTAGGATTGCTGTTAAGATCTTCTTCTGTTGTGAGTATATAAGGCCCTTCTCACCTTTTGCAGTCCATTCCCCATGGTAGGGTGTTAGCAGCATCAGTAGGTGGGAGCCTCAGAAAGCCTTTCCTGCTGTAGCTACTGCAAGCTTTAAGCTGCTTGAGGGTTTCTTTGGCATAATCAGCTCAGATATTCATGGAAGTTAGATGGTGTATTTGTTATGGTAACTACCCCTTGGCTGTTTCAGTTCCTGACCACGCCCATGATTCACAAGGAATGTTAATATCACGAACAAATGAGAAAAGGTGCCTGAGGAAGCACTCAGAGCAGAAGCCTCCTCTACCTTTTGTCACTCTCATACAGGTTTAGTTACCTGGTGGCTTGCTTTCTCTTGAGTTATTTTGTTGAGACCATTTGGATCAGAATCCAGAAATTAACAAAACTCTAACTGAGGTATGAAAGCAATTTAATCATCAGTGCACTTAGGATGCTCTGATTCAGTCTTTTGTATCAGTGCTTTTTAGGATATACAGGAACAGGGCAGGAAAAGGTAGACACGCAATTGTCCTGAGGCATTAGTTTAAATTTTGATTTTGTTTTTGACAGGTATGGCATGCTGTGAAAGAATAGAGTTACTCCTCAGGGGAACTAGCACATTCTTTTACACAGGCTGAGGCCTAATGTAGCCAGATTGATAATACAGAAGACACTATCTAAAAGCGAGACACAGCAAAGCACCACATTGTTTAAAAACAGTATTATTGGAAATAATGATGGTAAATGTGATTTGCTGGTGGTAAATTGAAATCACTGATTAAATCACATCTTTGGCTAATAAATTCACTGGAGGAAGAGTACACAGCAAATGCCAACACAGCACAGCCCGAAGGCATAAATAAAAGTTATCTAACTGATGGCAAAGATAAATCAGAAGAGAAGCAAGTGGCTTGTTACTGTGCTTACACAGAATTCATTACAGCTGGTGGAAGAAGCTCCTCGTCTCTGCATACTTCACTGCACAAGACAACCCAGGTGACTGTCACTTTTGCCCACCTGAATTAGTTACCTTGAAGTTTCTCCTGCGTGTGGGTTCTTTTGAGAGGGTACAACAGGTACCTGTGAGATATTGCATTCTTACTAGACTACATCATGGTTAAATTGACACTTGAGCTGGCTTTAATTGCCTTCATAATTTTCCTCTGTTGCTTGAGGAGCCCTGAATATTTTACCAGGAGGTATCTTTACCTTAGTTAGTGGAGCAAGTCAGAGTCTTAATCTGATTCCAGACTTCCCTCTTTCAATGTAGTCAATCAATTCCTGAACCCACTCTGGTGCGGAGCTCCAATTGTTCCCAGTCAGTGCAATTGGCTGGGCAGAGGGATGGTCCTTCAAAGATCCTCTCCCTGAAGTGGACATAAGGTCAAGGTCAAGTTTTAGGCTGATGACTGAGTAGCCATTAAAGGTTGCTCAAAAAAAATGTGGTATGGAAATTATCCTTTCTTTGTAATATACTCTGTAGTATCCTTTGTTGCTGCTTTGGGCTATATGACCATGTGGTTAGAAAATGAAGGCTTAAAAACATCCATTTATTGCATTAAAAAAGTGAGTCTGTTTCTGCAGCCTTTGAGATTTATCTCTGGGAGAAGTCAATGGGAATTTGGGTATCATACATAGAACTGAAGAACTAAGTATTAAGAACTGTACTAATAACTAGCACAACTCTAGCACAAACAGGTAAGCGTCACTGCATATTCTGTGCTGTCTCATCTGCTGCTGTTTATGGTTGTCTTCTGATCTCCGTGTCGCTGAGGAAGACTTAGGTAACAGTTGCGTTTAAGACATTTATTAGTCCTCCACACACAGCAGAACAGAACTTGTGCTACCTCAAGCTGACAATTAGTAAGGATCTAGTCACTTCACAGAGGTTATATTGTGCTGCTTCTTTGAGGTGGGAATTTTGTGATTGTTATTCACAATGTTTCTGCAGCTGTAAAGCTTAAACATAAATGTGCATATTCAAGTAATGGCAGCAGACTTAAGCTTCAGTAGAAATCCCAGAAGCCTTTTCAGTTGTGTAGTTAAAGGGAACCACATGTCCCATGTAATACAAACTGTAAAAGAAGATAAAAGTGTTAGAAATGCAAGTAACTGTTGCATTTGAACAACCACCACCAAAAAAACCCCAACCCTACCCAAAATGTAGTTCAGACCTGACAGTGATACAGTGATAAAATCAGAAAGACTGCGTGGTCCTTCTACACTAGGAGTACTAATCTGTTTTTTCATTGTGCTTTGAAAGTTTGGAGATGCAGTTTAAAAACAAGTAATTATATCTCTTTTTGAGATAGAAAGGGTAATGACTCAACTTTTCCTCTCTCAGCAGGTTAAGAAAAGAGGCAAAATTTGCCTTACTGGAAATGATTGTGTAATTCTCCAGAGGCAGAATGACTGAGCAATCGTGATAACCTTACTGACTCATTTTACCTGCCTTGTTGAGTGGACACATCATTCAAGTGAACGATAGTCAGCATTGCACAATCCCTTGAAGCATATTGCTGATTTATTTTTTAAAGTCATGATGAAGTGCAACTTCAGGCACTGATGACTTTGTAGAGAGAAGCAGGGTGAGTTTCAGGAAATATTGTAGTGAATTGTATACTTAAGTGGGAGGAAAGTGACTCGTGTTAAAAAAACTCAAACATTTTGTACATAAAAGTACATTGGAGAGCCTACATTTTCATCTCCAGATAAAAAATTTTCTTTAGTGTTGCAGGATAATTTTATCTAACCTAGCTTGTAGATATATGTATCTACAGATTGTGGCCAACAATATTCAGTCCTGAGTGCAAGAAATTAAAGTTATATTGAAAGAGCTAAAGTAGGTTTGTCCTGATTGAGGTTCCATCAGCCTTTGCTAGAGCCATTGCTCAACACCTCTGAATAGTTTCATTTGCAGGAATGGCTAATGGAGGGTGCTCCATTCTGAAGTAAAAATGTATGGGTTTTATGCACACAGACATTCTTTCAAAGTCTAATGCTATATATACCACATGCATCTATATGCTGGAAGATATCCATATCAGGATATGGAAGTCTCTTTTTCCTGGTGGGTCCCATATTGCTGATACTCAATGGAAGAGCAGAGTAGTGAGTCCACAGCAGCCTCTGAATTTGGTGTACCAAAAGGAAGCTCTGGAGGTAAACTGATTGAGAGAGACCTATTATTTGCTTTTTAGTCTAGAGCATGAAGAAGAGCTGATGGAATGGCAGGGCCTTCGTGAAGGGCTACAGAGCCAGCTTCCACTTCAGAAATGTGTTCTCTACCTTGAAGGCTTCCATAATTCCTTGCCCAAAGCCAGCTGCTGCTGCTGCTGCTCTTATGTGTGGGGAGGAGTGACTTCCCCTGTAATGAGTATAGCTGTCTCTTTAGCACTCAAATGCATTACTTATTATAAATGGCAGCAATGGAAAACCTCCTGAGATTATTGTCAGGGCTGTGTGCTATCGCATGCCTTGACATCCCCATTCGAGGGATTAGAAATACAAAGAGAATGCTCAATGAGCTGATTAAATCAAATAAACAGATTTTTAATTCTCATTAAAAAACATTAAATAGCAACTGCTTTTACCAACAGAAGGGAAAAAAGGCCTAATAAAAATCTTCTGCTGTAATTCAGAAAATTTAAGGCAGTGTTTGTATTAGACATATTGGGCAAATGTAAGTGTATATTGCTGAATGTTGTAAACCTTTTGCATTATAAGCAGCAAAAATGCCAAGGTATATTTTGTGTTAATCAGTCAAAATGCAGAATGTAAAATCTAAAACCTCATAGAGTAGCAGAGGATATTCCCTAGGGGCTATTTCTGTGGAATTGCCTGACTTTTGCCACTGCAAAATCCAGATATCCAGCTATTGATTTAAGTCTAATTATATGAGTTTTAGTAATAGTTTACATGTGTGTTAGAACAGGTTTCAGGAATGGAGTAAGGAGGTTGAGAAACAGAGGTAAAATGCAGGAACAATCAGGAATTGAGGAAGATAAATTCAGAAATGTCTTTGAATTATTGTGAAACAGTTTTTTGCTTCTATAATGGGAGAATCACATAATCAGGAAGCCACTTTATTGCAGGCATAAACACCTGTTTTGTTTAGCATTTTTGCAATTATAAATGAACATTCATTTTGCTCACTATTTGGAGCTCTGTAAAAGCAGAATTAATATGTTGATTTACTTTGCTTGTAGAATTGTAAAACGTCCTGAAGAAGGGCAACTGATTTTCAGACTGGAACAGATAGAGAGACAGAAGGAAGGAAACAGGAAAAAAGAACTGGGAAAAATTAGATGAATACCATCTTGCCTTGTCCGTCTGGTTCCTTCTTCCAATCATCCATCTTCTTTTCATCTTCCTCTTGGCCATCTGCTCTACTAGCAGCTCCCAGAAGTGCTGAGAAGATAAGCAGATATAGTAAATACTTTCCACTTACTAGAACTGGGGGTTGTTCTCTCTTTATAAAAGTGCCAACCATTTTTAACCACCTTCTGAGCCAAAATACTTCATTAAAAGTTCCATGGGAATTGAGCAAAAGAAAGTCTCCCACTTCAAGCTCACAGTAGGCACCTGGTGTTTGGGGGGTTTTTCTGTAGCCCTCCTAGCAGCTGTGGATTTAAAGTTGCCGTGTTCTTAAAAGAGTGACAAAACAAAACAAAAACAACAACAACAAAAATGTGAACAAAGCTCTTTCAAGGCTCTGGTTACTATGAGGTATCTTTAGATTGTGTAGTATGTGTAGTGCTGAACATAACTAACAGTACCTCGCAGTTCTCTGTTTTGAGATTACTAAATCAATGGTGAAAAGTTTGAGGGCCCAAGTGAAAAATGGTTGTTCCTTGAGGGCCCATTCTAGCAGAACACTTAAGCACACACAATACTAAATACAGAAAAAGAAGAAGAAAGAAGTGGTCAAATAAAAGCTAACCCACCTCGAATACATGTAAGAATGAAGCAAGAATGAAAACATACTGTGTGCTTCATAGAAGTCTTAGCTTGCTAATTTACACACATTTAGTAAAAACAGAAATTTATTTGGATAAGAGATGAAAATGAATATCTGAAGGCAAGATTTTACAAGATGGGTAAGTAGAAAACTGAAAAAAAAAATAGATAATATATAATTTCCTATCCTTCCATTACTTTAATAACAAAAAGAACTTTTTACTCTTTTTGATCAGATTCCCAATTATTTTCCATAGTGAATTGATCTGTTTCTTAATTTTCCTCTCATTCAGAGCATGATTCATCATAAAAAATACTTGTTGTTAAAATAGTTGTGTCCAGACGTAGTCTGAAGTAGGAAGAGTATTTTCAGGAGGAATTATCAAAGTTAGTAATTTTGAGAAAGTCCTGAGATGCCTGTCTCTAGCAGCGAGCACCTGAAGACCTTGACAGTTCTGGTCATGAGTTACTTTGGAAAATAGTACAGTTTGAAAGGGGAGGCTAAATTACATACTTGAAACCAGAATTTATTCGGTGGTATAAACATTTTAAGCATTTCTCACTCATTACTATGAAAACTGTCAGTGTCTTTAGATGGACACAGCTTCCTTATCTTTTGCGAGCTTCCCCAAGACAGCAGCTGAACAGTTGGTTTATTCAATAAAGTCTTTGGGTTGTATGGACATCTGACCTTCTTCCTGGATAATTTGATTGTACTTTCTTCCCAAGAAATTATCCCTCCTGGAGTTACGAAGTCCTAAATTACTAGGAAATGAGTAATGGAATGATACCATAAACTTTACATGACACATGAGTCATGCAGATTCCATTTACAACTTGGGTGATATCCTTATCAAATTCTTATTTTCTAAATCATCTGGTTAATTAATTGTGTTTATTGTTCCCTATAGAAGAACGCTACAAAGTATTGCTCGGAAGGTTCACTGTGGACAGAGATGATAGACTCTTAAGTATTAACAGAACATTTTTTTCTGTTTGTAAATTATTTGTTGAGGACTTTTTCCCCCCTTGTCAGCCTCACTCTAATTCTTCAGTCCATTTGGAGGAAAAAATAGGGGGAGGGGATAAATTATGTCTAAATTACTGCATGGAATTAAGATGTAACTGTAAAATAGGTGTATTTTTGTGACTCCTCCTTTCCTATTGCCTCCTCAGTGATTAACTTTGGTTTATTTCTAATTAGAAAAGCCACATCAGACTAAGCCACAAAGCATGTCAAAGAGTATGCAAATAATGTAGAGTACTTGAAAACCTAGGGCGCTTTGCCTTCAAATGCCCTACGTGGTTTATTAAACTATAATTGCACTCTCTGAAATGTCATATTGCAATTATATTCTGGGTTATTAATTAAAAGAAAAGAAACTATAACTGGTAAAAGATAATTTTGCCTATGAAAAGCTTTATTGAGATTTTAGAGAAGGGCATTCAGGCAAAAAGTCGTTTGTGAGAAAAGCTCCCACTGAAAGAAAATTAGATGTTTTGATCACCTTCTGGGGAAGTGAACCTGTATCAGTTCTCAGCAGGTTGGGAACTGTAGCTAAAATACAGTGAATCAGAGAGGAAGAATTGTAGGTGATAATGACCAGATACTTACGTACATTCAGTAACACCAACCTGTATAAGGAAGGTCTTGTTATCTCTAGTCATGTCTTTGGTCAAAAAAACCCAGTTTGTTATTTTTAAATATGTTTACTTGTTGGTGTTAACTTAATATGAAAGTTTTTAATATTCTTTTAAAATAGATGCAGATAATGAGACTTCTAAGAGTATTATCAGCATTATCACCACCACTAGTAGAAATGGAGATCTTGTGCAAATCTTCACTGTTTAGGAAATGGCACTTCCCTGGTAGGAGTTTACTGTCCGTTTTCTATAGAATAGTATGGTACACTTTTTAATGGATTTTAATTTTATGATCTATGGAGTAGACCTAAAATGGTTGTCTGTTAAAGTAGGAAAGAAATCTTTCATAAGCCATAACTCTTGTGTGACTTCTCTTTAGGAGTTTATGATTTAATCCATAGTGAAACAAGGGATTTCAGCTTACCCAGAGCTTTCCAGTCCTTTTGTGCATTTATAATTCTCAGAATTCATTATGCTGTTGGACTCCATGGCTGAGATGGAGCACATGGAAGCATTTGTTGGTTCTCCAGTTCTCCTTTTCTACTAAAGCGTTCCTCCCATGCAAACTCTATGTTCACGTGTTACTGCTTTGCATCTGATGTCAGAAAATAAATCTGGCAAGGTGCACTGTGTGTTTTGTCTACCACAGATTGTTTTTAAATCTCTTTAAACATGTGATTTTTTTTCTTCTTTCAGAGACAGGGAGGAATATTTCATCAGGTTACTTGGTGGATTTGTCTTCAAAACCTTTTTTTTTTTTTTTTGTGTTTGTTTCTACATACTAGCAGTAGGTCAGGCTGTGTAATACCTCTGAAAAGATGGTATCACAGTAGCTGTTTTTTTCTGTAAGCATTGTTTTGTCAGTGCAAGTCATAAGGTTGCTAACGTTGGAAGAGTGTTCAAGTTAGGTGTTTTCAGCATATGGATTTCATTCCAGAAAGGCAGAGGAAGATGGGCCAAGAGTTACTGGCAAAGGATGGACCAGGAACAGCTTTTAAAAGTCAGCTTTTGTGCTACTCTTGCAGGTGTAAATAATTCTTACGGTCAAAGGGGCTTCTGGAATGAACAGAAGAGGGCACAAATAAGAAATAAACTGGCCCATAGATTGCACAGAAAGACAGCTTTTTATGATAAAAAGGCTCTAGCTCCTATCTTTTTCATTCAGCTGTTGAGAGGAGAATAAGCTCAGGGGTTGGTTTTGTGGAATACTAATCAGAATATGCTTTTTGTTATACTGTGTCTTTTAATTAAGAGAAAAAGAGGTGAAGAAAAGAAAATATTCTTAGAGGGAGATTTATATATGTCAATGAACGAAGAAAAAGCAAATCCTCTCCTCCTATTAGGAAAAATACCCTACCCAAAGCTCCATCACATAACTAGGGGCACAAACTCTTTAAATCTCCTTTGTATAGTCTGTTTTGGAATGTCTAGCACAAATGCATTTAGGATAGTAAGGAAGTTTCACTAAATCTGGGGTCTCAGTTTGAGAGCTGCTGGAGGAGAGGAGTACTTGCTGGAGACATGCCACTGCGCAACCTATTCCTCCCATAGGAAAAGTGGAACAAACATTATCTTTTTCCACAAAGGAAAAAACTGGGGAAAAAAAAGAACCTATATAAACTGCCAGAAAGTGGAATACACCCTGGAATGAATTGTAGCCAGTGATCTTTGGCAAGTTCACAGATATAAAATAGTAAAACATCTGTATCGGTACATGACCTTATATGTTCTCTCCTTATATGTATCTCTCTGATACAGGCTGTACTTTACCTTCCATTTCTTCAGTTACTTGTATTAGAGATAAGTCGAATTTAGGAGCTCTTGGAAGTAGCTGGGGAGAATGGCTGAGAAATGTGTCCTGGAGTAGAATGTTTATTTTTAAAAAATTACTGTAATCAACTAATTGCTCGAAACCTAAGAGATGGAAAGAAAAGATTATTTCAGGAACAGCCTATAAAGAGTTGATAGCATGATGTTTGATGCCATTTACTTTTAAGGGAGACAATGCTTTTAATCAAATCAAGAATTCTTAAACCTAAATTATTTCTTGCTTCCAGGTATTACAGCTGCTTCATTAAAGTATGTCTAAAATATCAATATAAATGTAAAGTTAAAATCAAGTTCTGTGGAGAAGAACGTGCGAGTCCTGGTGAATAACAAGTTAAACATGAGTCATCAGTGTGCTCTTGTGGCTAAGAAAGCCAATGGTATGCTGGGGTGTATTAAGGAAGGTTCTTCTTCCCTTCTACTCTGCCCTAGTGAGGACATATCTGGAGTACTGTGTCCAGTTCTGGGCTCTCCAGCTCAAGAGACATGGGGAACTACTGGAGAGAGTCCAATGGAGGACTACAAAGTTGATTAGGGGACTGGAACATCTCTCTTATGAGGAAGGGCTGAGAGACCCAGGTCTGTGTAGCCTGGGGAAGGGGAGACTGAGAGGGGAACTTATCAATGCTTATGGGTAACTGAAGGGCAGGTGTCAAGAGGATGGGGCCAGTCTCTTTTCAGTGGTGCCCTGTGATAGGAGCAACAGACACAAACTGGAACACAAGAAATTCCACCTAAACTTAAGGAGAAAATTCTTTCCTGTGAGGGTGACAGAGCACTGGAACAGGCTGCCCAGAGAGGTTGTGGAATCTCCTTCTCTGGAGACATTCAAAAACCACCTGGATGTGATCCTATGTAACTTGTTCTAGGCAAACCTGCTCTGGCATGGGGTTTGGACTAGATGATCTCCAGAGATCCCTTCCAACACCTACCATTCTGTGATTCCGTGATTACTTTAACAGTACAATTTGGACTCATTAGCAGCTAATCAACAGGATCAGGATTTGAAAAGCTCAAAAAGCTTCATCTGTTAATTGCTATGAACCTATATAACCATTATTATGAGGTTCTGAACCAAAGTATATGTTTAAATAACTATTTAATTGAAGAGGATTGAGACAGAACCAAAGAGACTGGAGGTGTAATAAATATGAAGTTGTAGTACCAAAAAACTCATTTTGACACTTTTACACTACTTTTAAATCCTTATAGAACTTAGAAATAAGTTTTTCAACTCTGTAAATAAAGGAGTAATGAAGAACTGGATTTTCTACACCATAAGGCTGCACTAAACTTAAGCACAAGTTGCTGTGGATTGACTGTGTGAGAGTGGGAATTATCGTGCCTGAATTTCCAGAGCTTAATGTGCTCAGTTTTGAAGAACTGTACAGTTTATACCCCAGGTTTCTGAGGAAATTTGCAAATAAGATTGTCAGTTTGGAATGAATTGTTTTGAAAGTATCTACAGTGACAGGAATAATGATGAAGCACGAAAAAGTATTTTTTAGAGAGGAACGACAAAAACATTTTACAGAATTTGGGAAGATGGGACTTAGTATGTAAAATATTAGCAAGTGGAAGAGCTGGCTAACAGGACATGACAGTGGCTTGTATTGAAAATAGTACTGGCTTGAGGGGGGAAAGCAGGGGAATTTCCCCAGAAGTAAGAAGTTAATGGAGTTAGTCATATTTTCATTAATAATATTGTAGCAAGTTGTAGTGCACTGCTGTTACAGTTGACACAAATTTAAGAGGGACTGTCAGCAAAGAAAGAGGGTTAAGCTAGTGGGTTGGAAAGAACCAGGTGAACTTGCACATTATAATAACAGCAATGTAATGAAATTGTTTTAGAAAATGCAGGATCATTCCTGTAGATTACAAGCAGACTGCTAAATAAAATGGAGAATAGGTCATGAGATTGTGTGGTGACTCCAGATCGTGCTGGTTAATTGTTAGAGGTCCCTAATTTTTAGCATGCTCCTTGTTGTGGTTTTAGGCCGTGTCAACTGACCCTCTTCAAGACAATGGTCAGGTATGACTCAGGGAATAGTGTGCTCCAAACACCATTCCTGACAGCCAGTTTGGACAGGACAGTATCAGTGTCAGCACCACCTAACACTCACAGGTTTTGGACTTTCAAATTTCCCATGTGCTTTCATACTGCACCCTTGGGCTGCACATTCTACATCACCTCCATTTTGTACATTTGGGCTGCATTTGTACATAACCTCCAGCAAAATGAGCAAACCTGTTTGGCCATTCAAAGAAAAGTAAGCTTGAACATCAAACATGTCCAGGACAATAGCGGTGGTAGTCTTTAGTGTTCTCAGGTTAAGGCTGTACTGGGAAGAAGCTGCAAAGATCAGTAATCTTCTACTGCTACAGAATAAAAACTCTATGTACATCAGGTTGAAGAAATTACAGGAATATAATGCAGAGAACTTTTTTAAATGTTTCACTTAATTATATCTTTGTGGTTTAAAAATCAAGTTTGAGTGACACAAGATACCTTCTATAAAATGCCAGTGTTTTCCCACTTTTATTGCCAACCTTTTTCAAAGATTAAATGTAATTCTGAAATAAATCTAGGAATATTTTTTTTTTTTATGCTATGGGAAACCAGTAATATTCCTAAGGACTCATGTTTCTTTCCTTTTTGCTTGGATGTAGAATGAGCTTACATTCCTAAAGAAAAATACAAATTCTTTGTGTGTTCACAGTGAAATTAATTGCATAAACCCTCTATGCTCTTAATTACAACTACAACTCATAATGCTTTTATAAGCTGCATGAGATCTATGATATAAATTGGCTAAAATTTTCCAGTTTGTTTTTCATAAAAGTTGATATTTTGCCTATTTGTAATTAAAGTGTTCTCTTAAGAAAGCCTATTTAATACATAAGAATATTTAATGCTGTATTTCCCTGATCACCTTTTTATTTAATCTCACAGTCATTCTGGGGATTGTGATTTCTGAAGCTCATCCAGATATAAGAAGACTAATATTAAGTTAGCCGAACTTTTTGTAGTGAGATTCAACATCACAGTTAATTTGGCAGTCTTACTTTGGTTGCTGCTGCCTTTTGCAGATGTTGAAAATATTATTTAGGGAAGAAGAGGACTTAAGAACACTTGCTTTTAGAGACCTTGTGACCAGTTATGGTTTCATTTTCCTGTGCAATAATCTGATGATAACTGGGCAAATTCTAAAAGGAGAAGATCAGTAATAGAGTAAAAAAAGTATTGTTCCTCAGGGGGAAAAAGCTACTATTATTTTTAAAAGTTTATTATTTTAGTGAGAGAGACTTAACAGTTTATAGGGTAGGACCTGAGATCTGGTGCTGTACATCCAGTGTTACCAGTGCTGGAAAAGTTGATTCATTAGGGATCATGTCTGGACATCTGCCAATCTGAATGTTGTTTTTAGGGAATGCTGCTATAATCTCAGTTGTTCATGACAGACCAGTCGTCTTGAAATTTCAGTTTGTCCTATATTAAAAATACCCATTCCAAGCATTATTACTGGGAGGGAGTGCTAATTTAAATATATCATGCAATTATCTTTATATGTTGGCATTCTCAAACATTATGTATGTCTAATAACTTTTCCTCTGAATAAAGAGACTCAATATATGCAAATATATGAGGAGGCATCCCTTGTGGGGCTGCTTTTGTGCCTGGGGGCACTTAATGAAGTGTCGATGATTACAGGTGCTTTTGTTTCCAACAGCATTTCCCCTAAAATAGCAACTATCACCAGTAAGAGGAAATCAAAGCCTTGCCAATATCAGCAGCGTAAATGAACACAAGGGTGCTCAAGGGCCCATCTAGTAAAGATAGCTAGTGGAGAGATGGTCTCCTCTTGGTGTATTAAATGTGGTTTATTAGGGTGGGGTTTTTTTGTGAGAGAACTACACCTCTCAGAAGCCCAGTGGGAGTGACACTGTAGCATAATGGGGCTAAATTCTAAGCCTTCACTTGAAGCACCTTATCACAGTTGAGAGAGATTCAGGGAATGGGAGCTTCTAACCATTGTTTGTGTACAGTCCCCGTTGTGCAAAGAAGCTGGAGAAAAGCCAGTATATATTGCAAAGGTTTGTAAGAAAACTAAAAGGCTCCCTTATGAAAAAGGTTATGGTATTCTTACAAACACAGGCAGTTAGGCATTCTCCTACTCTCCCTGCTCACTAAGGATGCCCTGGCAGAGGCTGTTTGATGGAAGGCATTTTGTTCTGAAGGATGCCCTGAGTTACCTGTTGCCACATCAGCGCTGCAGCTTTGTACAGGGGCCCTCTCACCCTGCCTTCTGCTGTTTACTACTGTACTTTGGTGTTGGGTAGTGTCATAGCTGTTGATTCCCCAGCTAACCATAGCTGCAGGTATGGGAGGATGAATTAAAAACCCCATCCTTAAAGAAAGATGAATGTTCACATAAAATTAAAATGTTACTGTGTAGATGTTAATACTTAAGTTAATACTTAACTTCTGTTAATGTTTTCTTAACACGTGTTGGAATTTGAGTTCACAAAATACAGGAAAATCAAGTTCATATCTTCCTATTCTTTTTATTAACTCCTTTGAAATATTTTTCTCTCTGCTACATGTTGCTACACATTGTTAAAGGAATTCAGAATACTTTAACAATATCCCTGAAGGAGTACTGAAGGCAATGTCTAACTTCTAGAAATGTAAACTTGGATATGGGATCAGGTTGTAATCTCCCATCCGGGCAGAGAGAAAAATGTACAAGTAGGTCTCAACATTTTAGCAATGCCCTGTAGCTGCGTTAGCCTGTTCAAAGGTAAACCCTTCCATATGAGTCACAGGCAGTAGCCCACAGCTCAGGTTGGTTGTGCTCTGAGAGCTACGTTTTCTGTACAAATGTAGGCAGATAATGATTCTTTATGCAAGCATGCATTTAAATGAGAAAAATGCATCTGACTCATTACTAGCTCTTGAATGCAACTAGGCTTAATGATAGCTGTTCTGAAGGAGAGTGTGTTTGGAAGAAATATTTTAGAAAGACATTTTTTTTTCTTTGAGCTGTATTTTGTTGGATAATGTTGCAAGTGGAAAATAGGAATTAAATTAGTATATTCTTCTTGACGTGAAACAAAATGTTATGGGCTTGCTTAAAACAATCTCGAGTAGATTTTTAAATTCTTGTTTTTAATTAAGATTTACTGACATTAACAAGAAAAAGGATTGATGTAAAAGTATAGCAAAAAATTATTAATAGATTTCATGGATGGAAATGATGCAGATTTGTACACTGAGAGATGTATGACTATATTTTGCAAAATCTAAATAGCAGAGAGTTTAAAAAAAAAATAGATGTGCCCAGCAACGTCCCAGTGTGCCAGACTACTGTGAACTGAAATGTATGATAGCTCCAAAATCAATAAGAAAATCCATTTTGGGGAAATAAAGGATGAAAAAAATTGTGGAAAATGTGCTGGTTCCCCAACAGACTCTTTAAAAAGCCATTTTCAATTTCTACTAATGCATTAAAAGAAAGATAACAGATAACATCATTTTCTATAGTGATGTTCTTCTAAGGCAGAGCACATGAAGAATTTCTAGATGAAACAGATGAAACATCAGATAGAATTAACTTGCATTTAACTCCTTAATTTTGCATAGCAGTAAATGTCATTAGCAAATCTGATCTTTCTTTTATGATAGAGTATATCAGGTCCTTTGTCTCATAGTGGTGTCTGTACGGAGACCAGTTAATTTCAGACTAGTTTTTCCTGGGGTTCTCACTGAATAAAGTTTTATTATAATGCATATAACTTGCCAGAGAAAAGTAGTATCATATGGTTTTCAGTAGCAGCCTAACTCAACAGAGCATAGTAAGTAATCCAGGTCCTAGTTGTCAAAGACTGATCCAAAAAAAAGTAAGTCCACTGTATGGATAGAGTCTCCTTTCAACAGTGTAAAAGCCAGTGAGCTGAGGAGCAGACAGGTAGAGGCCTTGCAGCATAAGGTATATGCTATACATTAAATTATTTTGGAGAAATGTGTATTTTGCCAATGACCAGGTAGCTGTCAGGTGGTTTAATAGTTTTCAGGTTTCTAGAAGGCTTTTTGGCATACCATTTCATTAAATGTAAGTTTTACAAAAGTTCTACATGCAGTTATATACTGTATACTCTTTTAAAATAAACCAAGAAAGATCCTATAAATCAATTGTTATTAAATAAATACAAATAGTTCTAAATAAAGAAATTGCTTGTATGAGCTATGGACAAATACAGTGAGGCTTTTCAGCAGTAGGTTAATGAAACAGTCGTGGAGCACACACAGCCTGTTTGCTTTGTAATTGAAATTTCCTGGGCATCTGAGCAGTCATATGACCCTAAAGAAGAGAATTAGTGATTGCAATCATATCGAGCTAATCAAGCCTTCTGCAGTGAGGCACACTTGAAAATTCTCCACGTACACAGGATATTTCAATCGACTTCTAAATGTTTCTCTCACATTTTCACAACAGTCCAATGTTGCATATTTGCTAATATTCCCTAATCTCATTAAACCGAGCATGGAAAATGCATAGCTGATAAGGGAGGAGAATAATGTCAGAGACTTCTGTGAGCAGAAGTTGAGCTGCTGTGGCTGCCTTACAAGAATTCCTGTTCTGTTTGTTGCTCTGATGTGAGAATTGAGAAGGCTCTGAGGTACAAAACCAACATTGCCTTTGAATGCCTGATACTCAAGAGAAATTCACAGGCTCTGTTTTTAACTCGATTGATTTTTCATTTAATGAAAATTGTGACAATGTACTAGGTGCTCCCAAATAATCTCACAAATAAAAATCTAAATTTTTATAGGCAGAATTCTTTATAAGACTTCTTGTTGAGATAACTTAGCTCCAGCATACAATTATCCCAGTTTCTTCAATACATACACTGTCACTCATGTTGACATAGCAAATGAGTATTTTCTGCAGGTTTTGCCATAAAGGAATTGTCTTGTAAAATTATTTTAGACAAGGAAAAATACTGACAAAACAAAACAAACAAACAAAAAAGCCCTGAATTATTCAACCTATGACAGAGATCTTTCTCCTGATTGGTTCCAAGCAGTAATTTAATGAGGTATTTCCATATACATTTAATGTATGCCAGTTAGCTTTCCCTTTTAAATTGTGCCACTGGAGGAAGTGAGATTTTGACTGTCTTTGCTGGCTGACCTACAGCTAAAGACAGCAGCACAGGGCAAAGCTGTTTTATCTGCAGTAAAACACTGGCTTAGAGGCAAATTTTATGTGCCTAGTTCTACAAATTAACAGGGAATTGAGCTTGGGGTTTGAAAACTTGAATTTCTGCATCCTAACAGCAGTTCTCTTCATTGGTTTTCACTGTCCAGATTTGTACAGAGACAGTGGGAAGTGTGATGTCAGATTAGATGATCATAATGTCCTTTTCTGGCCTTAGAAATCTATGAATAAAGTACTTCAACCTTCTGTTTCCCAATCACTCCGTTTTTATACTGAAATAATTGTTGCACACATAGGTCCTGGGTTATACTGGGATTGTTTAGTGTTTTTGAGTGCAATGAAAATAGAAAGACATATTATTTTTTAACAGAAATGCTCAAATACTGTTAGAGACTTTTCTTTAAACATTAACCAAAGTGTCATCTGGCTATCTATCATTAGAGTTAATCTGATGTGATTCACAATTATATGGTGATATCCAATGCAGACATTTCAATACACATTCGCAAGGGATTGCTTCTGATTAATTTGTATGGTAATCCACAGTCATTTATTTTACTTTGTGCTTGTTTGTATGAGGTGGTTATAGTCTCTGTTAAGATGTTTGTGAGCTGGATAGGCAGCTGGATTCATGCTCATTAAGCCTCAAAGCTGCTCACTTTCTCCCCTGCTAGCAGCATTCAACGTGCTGTGGTTTTGTGATTTGGAAGTACAGCACTGAGGGAGCAGAGCTGAAACCACCAGTCTAATTTCACTTTGGTCTTTTTTCACTTGACTGATCAGAATGATTTTCAGTCATTCCAGTCAGGGCTGGAATCCCAGAGGTTAAAAGTCAGTGAGTAATCCATTTAGGCACCAGGTCCTTCAGGTGGAGCTTAGCAAACTGTAACAATTATTGTATTCTCTTCCCTCTTATCATAGCATAGCCATTGCTACTGTTGTGTTGGAGCTCCCATTTTAAACCATGCTTTGCAGGAGGTGTGGAATACACTGTAAAAATTCCCTGCGTGATGAACATAGACACAAAAGATTGCAATGCAAGAGACCTTTTTGGCACCAGTTTATAGATAAGCTTCAGTGACTTTTAATGAAAAATTGACTATATAATCCAGAATATTCTCCCCCAAAATCCATACACAGAGGAAACCTTCTGTGAGGAATAACAAAAAAAAAAAAGGGTATTTGGTGGGGTATGAGTCACCATTTCTCCCCAGCTGCTGCCTAAGTTGCAGAGGGTCCCTCACTTCAGTATTGTAAGAAATGTGGAATAGCAGAAGAATGCATACAGACTGAGTCATTAGTTAAACATGGTACCATTTATTTATTTATTTGACCAGCAACACCTCACTTTGTTATATTAAAGTACTGTTTAACCGTAGAAATTGCCTTTCATGCTTTATGGTTTGGTTAAGCTCTTACATTTCTTTCAGGTTGGATAATAAAGATCTGTGAAGTCACTTGTGTAAACAGGCAGGTTCAGTTATCAGGAACCCTGTACGTCAGCACCTGGGAAGAAAATAACACAGAACTGTTTAGTTTAATACAAAATTGTGGAGTCAGGATAACTTTTTTTAAGTAAATGCATTTCTGGAATCCCCATTGTAAGGAAAAATATATTAGATAAATTAAAATTAAACTAATATTACTTTAAAATATTCATCCCTTTCAAAATTATCTTGGCAAATCATTTCTGTATATATATGATATGAATGTTTTCTCACACGCGCATTTTTTACTTTCTTTGTAAGTAATCTCTCTTGAAAGCATCAAATGGTAAAAACTAGTCTGATGATGATAAGGTCATGATTATTTTAAAAGCAACCATTTTATGACAGTCTTAATATTTTGTAAGACCTTGTTAAGGACTACAAGCGCTTTAAACTGAGGGAACTCATGAAGAGTTAAAAACACTCAAAGGGAATATTTCCAGACAGTATTCCCTTTGTTGTCATTTCTCCTGTTTGGGCTTGGGTTTTGGTCTCATATACTTACATTTCAAGAAGAAAACATCTGCAGATTAATGGTTTTTCTATTCCCTGGCAGAAAACAGGTTTATACCATTAACTTGTTGCTGTTAACCACTTAGATACCTTCCCAGACATTATTCTTCCAGTTTATCTCAAGTACTGCCATCTCAAAGCATATGATGGCTTTCGGTAGATGCACTATTTATACTTTAGCCATCTCTTTGAAAATTCAGGAAAAAAAAAAAATAAGAAAAAAAAAAAAACTTACTTCTGTTTTGCATTACTGATCTTTTGTAGCTTCTGTACAACCCTTATAATTTTATACTAAATTTCCAGCAAATGATGTAAAATTTAGTAGTATCTCCAGGTCTTACTTCTCTTAAATCCTTTGCAGTTTGGTCTACTTTTGTACATAGGAATAAGATGGCGTGAATTTTAGGGACTCTGGATATCCCAGGTGTTTTCTCTTTGGGAACTGAAAAATAGGGAAAATTACCAAATAGAAGGAAATATTCTGAAAGCATCTTTCAGTGTACAGAACAAATAAGAAAGCTGACAAAGCATTCCTGAATTGAAGATCCTTGGTCTATTACAAATCTTTAACATTCTCTTGGCTGTTAGAATGGAGATGGATCCGGTTATTTTAAAAGTGGCAAATTGTAATCAATATTCAATTATTGGTGTGTTAATTAGTAGATGATGCCTTGTATCTATTATTACCACAGGCAATTTGCTGCTGAACTTTTCTGTTTTGACTGCTTGTGCTCCTGTAGTGATACTGTCTCTTAACTGGAAACTGATCCTTCTCAGAGCTCTGGGTTAGCATTTGATAAATCTGCATTCTCAGGAAACATGACATTTCTGTGAAGAAATATTTCTGTGGGATTATGTTGCATAAAACACTTTAAAGAGCTTTTATTCGTTAATTATGTAGAGAAAAAACTGCAGGAGAGGTTACAATATTTGCCTGTGCTTGTCTGCAAAGGGCAGGTGCATTGCTTTAGAGGCAGAAGCAAAACGTTCCTTGACTTCAGTGCAAACTCACTTGGATTATTAGTGTGCACTGCAATTGGGATGGTCTTTCTGTGCAGCTAGTGACATATAAAATTCATGTCTGGGCTCCACTTTCAAACAATTAGGCACAATGCGTGCACTCACATATATTGAAGGCACATTTCAATCAGAGTGGGGAAAACCAGCTGGAATTATTTCTTGCAGTCATAAAAGCCTAGAAATTTATATCCTGTCAAATATCTGAATTGTTACTTATAAAAGTAAGTGCATTTATTTGGGGGAATAGAACATTAATGCAGTATGAAATGGTCTCCGTCAAGGATTATTAGTGGAGAGACAAAGTTGAATGCAAGCTCGTTTTAATCTGTGAGATGTCAGTAAGTACTGGAGCACTATGGCAACATGTTTGTGAATCTGCTTGTTCCTACAGAAGCTGTTTCCTAGAAAACTAATGATAATAATGGATAGTTTCCAAATGTATTAGGATACATTGCTTTTGATTTTAGTGGGCAGCTAGATAGTTCTAGATGATTGGTGGTACTCTTGACATATTAATTGTGACAACTAAGGAAAGCAGTGTACAATGCTAGTATTTAGCATCATGCCCATCCTGATAATTTAATTTAAACCACCCAGCAATTCTACAAAAACTGTTTTGAGTATCATCACTTTCCAACCCAAAGTATAACACTGTCAGCTTTCCTCTACAACGTTTCCATCTGCCTTTATGTAATTTTTTTTCTCCCTGAACTTTCTTGCTGGGCTACTAAATGCACAACAACTTTATAGTTGTTGAAAAATTAAATATTAATTAGGACACATGAAGTTCCAACCCTGCTCAGTTTTCCTTGTTTTATGATACTGCTTTTCTTGCTTTGTGTACAAGGAGGAGAAAATAAATGTCGCAGGTTGAAAGGGACTATGTGGAGAGGAGTGAGAATGGGTGCTTGTGCTGGTCAGAAACTGCTGAGCTGTAACCCATTCTAGCTTCAGCATGTGTTCAGATACAGCCTTTGGCCTGACCACACCATCTTACCATCCCCATGAAGAGCTGAAGTCCTCAGTATTCTTCCTACCACCCTATGCTTTTCTCAGTGTGATTTAGCTGGGCAACACTTAATTAAACTCTATTTCCTCTCTTTACGCTTCAGGTATTATTATGCATCTCCCTTCAATAGGTAATTTCTAGGCTGTTTATCAAAGCTTTGAATTTAATAATATTAAAGCCATGCTATTGTGCTGTCACTGTAATAAGATGTATTGACATTTCTTATGGATAGAATTTTCTCTTCATGTGTTGTTCCTCTGCTGAATATTGTGAGCTTTCAAAATAAAAAAAAAAACAACCCTACATCATTTAGTCATATCGTTCCATTACCCTCATCACCTTCATAGATACTAACATCTAAAAAAAAGAGCTTCAACACTGTGGTACTTTGCAACAGAAAAACCACCCCATGTTTTATTTAACAGTGTTACTTGCAGCACTCAACGAGCGTTTCCGATATGAAGCATGAGGGGAATGAGAGCAGTGCCCTTTCAGACTGCTGGAGATAGAGGTAGTCTCTGCTGGGATTCCAGAGCAGCACTGATTACATAATCCTAGAACTGGTGAAATCTACAGATTTTTGTTTCCTATGGAAATTGTTTAAGATTTTTTTAAAAGTTGGGTTTTTTTTAGGTGAGACAGTTCTGAGTAAAAAAACATAATTATTGTATAGAAAATAGATGCTTTCTTTGATCTAACAGAAAATTACTTGGTGATTTTTTTTCTCTATAGTTTCACAATATCATGTAGTATGACTACAGTGTTTGTACTTTCCTTAACTATTGAATATAGCTCTGCTTTTTTTGTAATTTGCTCTCCTTTCCATAATTCTTTCTGCTGCATTCAGAAGGTCTGCTGAGATTGCATATCTAAAATATCCAAAATGCCAATATTAAAAAATGAGAATGGAAGGAATATGGAAAAGAGCAATAACAAACAAAACTACCAAGTCTAACTCATGTTCCTTCTGCTCTGTTTTGTTGTTGTTTGTGTGGGTTTTTTGTTTTTTTTTTTTTTTTTTTTAATTTTTCTTTAACTTTCAGGAAAGTAGTAGTATGGGAAAAGGAGCATATTGTAGGCATTGCAGAATTGTTATACACCTCACATAAAATGTGCAGTGTATCTTCAACCACTTACCAGCGTTGTCTAATGACTTCAGTCTCATGGTCAGTGAAGGGTATATTTCAACCCTCCTCCAGGTCAGCTGTCCCAGCATTAGTTAATAGAAAAAGAATCAAAATGGTTACCTGCTTTATCTATGTTGGTTGCACTTTTCTCAGATTAGTAGCAAATGATAATGAAATCTGTCACTTCCAAAGAGAATTCATCTTTTAGTTGTGAGGAAAAATACAGACCTGATTTTTGCTTGTTATACAATGATATTATACTTTTTGCATGTCTCCAAGCCTTGGATTCTGTACAGTCACCATATTCAACACCATGAGCTGCTGGAGTAGCACAGCCTATGAATTCTGGTGTTTCACTGTCATGAACAACATGTAAAATGCTGAGGCCATACTGAGATTTCTTCAGTACTGGATGGGGTCTACAATTTCATCTGCATTGGTCTGAGTACGTACAGAAGAAGGAAGTCAAGGATTCTCAAATAGGACTTTTGCTGCCCGTTACCTAAGTAACAAAGGACGTATTTGATCAGCTCAAGAAAGGAAGTTATGCAAGGACAACATAATTAAAAGTAGTCCTGCAGGGGAGATTACAAAATATTTTAAGAAGATCCTAAAATGCTCCCTTGAATTAACCCTGTTAAGTCAGTCTCAGTATATAGTAACCAGAGGCTTTGAGCTGAGAAAGCAAATGAGACTTGCAGTTTTTGTGGTGAGATATAAAGCATACATTCAGGGGAAAGAAGAACTTCAAAGACCATTAGTCACCACCTTTCAGTTGTGTTAATTTGCTTAGCTGACTTGTAACTGTGTTTGTTCCTCAAACGTCTGTCTGTTCTCACACAAATGTTCACATAGACTGCGAGAGTACATCACAGTGAAGAAATGGTTGTTGACCAAAACAAAAGAGTAAGTCAAGCTTAGTGTAAGACAAAATGCTGGCCCTGTGCTCTGTCTCTTCTGACAAAGCTTACTTATGTGAGGGACATTTGCATTCTCATTTTGTGATTGGCTTTTATTTCTAATGTTGTTTTGACCTTCTGTACTTTTTTAAAAAAAAAAAAAAACAAAAAACAAAACAAAAAAACACAAAACAAACAAACAAACAAACAAACAAAAACACCACAAACCCTTATATTTATCTGTACACGTAGCTTCTCTCTACTGTCTGCCCTCTTCAAGAGGCTATTTGGCTATTTTAGTCATTGTGGCAGATCCCTCGTCCCTTGGCTTGTAGGCCTGCCTGCCATGTTTTCAGCATGCAAACACTCTTGTGGCTTCATCAGCTCTGAAGTTGAACAATTAAGGTGTTGCTGCTAGAGGGTCCAAACCAACTGTTTCAGAGAAGCTAGGAAAAATGTCAGGGTTGCTGTTGTCAAGAGCTGTTGTTCTTGATCCTAGGTTCATTATTCCAAGACCTGTGCCTATGAGCATGAATGATTTCTTTGTCTTAGGATTATGACACCTCTGATGTTTTCTCTGCTGCATCATTGCAGACGTAGACACCTGTGATTTCCACAGGTTTGGTGTTAGTGGCAGTCATCTCTCATCAGGCCACATAGCTCAGCACTGAACATCTTATCACTGAAGCTATTCAGGATTTTATTTCAGTGTTGAAACCTGCACTACTAAACTTCATGAAAGATGATTTTCAGGTAGTTGTCAGCTCCAATTCCACTTAAAACAGCATGAGATAAAATTGGTACTCTGCAGATCCAGGCCCTCAGTGGATGATTTTGTCTGTTTCATCTGTCTCCTTGAAAAGAAGCCAGGGTGCTCTTTCCAGTCACTTCTCTATCACAGATCTCACAGAAGGAGGCAATACATGGAGCCATTTTCAGAAGATGAAAAAGGGGATGTTTTCTTTACAGGACGAGATCATGTATTCTCGGTGTCCTTTGTTATTCAGGATACCTGTAGGCCTTGGATGTCTAAGTCTTACTGAATTGTGAATTTCTTTCCAAAAAAAGTTATTTTGAATAATCCTGTTGTTCCAAAGTCTCTCTCAAATGAATTGGAGTACATTTGCCGTTCATATATCTATTTTTTCAATGTCAGTCACTAGAAGGCAAGTAGTAATTCAGGAAGACCTCTTTTAATGTGCCTCTCCAAATTTATGAGGCAGTCCTCATCAGGTGCTTTCCAGACATAGTCTGCCTCCTAAGGTATGGTTTATGAAATGATCAAACAGTAAGTTGCAAAGATAAGTAATCATGGATAACTTGGGAGAGCTATCACAACTTTTTTAGTAATATACAACAGCATTAGAAAAGCTCATCTGTTGCCAGGAGTGCTGTAAGCACACTGGAGTCATTTGGCACAATCTCACCATCCCCAGAAAAAGGAGAAGTACCGCTACAACACAAACAAGGAAGAAATCTTGGATGGTAAAATTTAAGGAATGACCCGTACAGTGGGGGGAGACATGGGGGAAGTTGTGGTTCAGCTGATCCTCTGGCAAGCAGCTGCTAAAGGAACAGTCTGTTAGCTCTCCTACCCCAACACCATGTTGTCACTTCTCTACTTTGAATTGGATCAAGTGCTTTTATGACTAGAAGGCAAGTTTATGTATCTTGTTGATCATCAGAAAACTTGCCCTCTATTTTTTTTTTTTCTGTTGGCAAAGTCAATCTTCCAAAGAATGAGCCAATTGAAGTAACTCAGCGTGTATTTAAGTAATTCACTAAATACGACACAAGGCAGAGAGACAAGAATCCTTGACACAAGAATGCAGAAAAACGGAATTGTTTTGGCTGTAGCACCTATTGAAAGGCTAATATCCAAAAGTGAGTGCTCAAGGTTTCGGGCTTTAAATCTTTCTCCTGGGGGCCCTTTAAAAAAATTGAATTTGTAAAATAAATTGTATTAATATTGCATGCAAATAACATGACATGTAAATGAAAAACAATAGAATCTATTTATGAATTTCATTATTTAAACACATTGTTATATAATGACCTTTTTACACTTTGTATGTATAAGTGTTATTACTGGTGCTCACCAGGACGCATCTCTTTTCTTATTGGCTTGGATACCCATCCTTTTTGATCTCTCCTAGTCCTGCACACAGAATATATATAATAGATCACCTCTGTTTGAACCAGCACCTTATGAACTTATGTCCATTAATATTTACCTGAATTAAGTTATGAAAGGAAACAATCCTGATGATTTCTGAGTGCAACTCTGTATTATAGTCTCTTGTGGTGGTGCTAGTTACTGAAAAATAAGAATATAAATTCATTACAAGAAAAGAGTCATTAAATTTTTAGACCTCACTTTAGAAGCTGAAGGCTTATCTTTAAATGTGCTGCAGCTGTTCTATAATCTTCTGAATCAAATGCTAGATTGCTGAAAATGAAATGAAATAAAGCAATTTGCTCTTTCTACCCAACAAGAAATAGAATTAGGTCATATGGCCCAAACTGTAGATATTTCTATGCTTGTCCTTTGAATAAAACAATACAAACCAGAGCAAAAAACAACCCCAGTTTTCCTTCTGCTTGGTTTGTCATGTGTTTTAAGGCTACAGTGCCTTGTAGACATGTACTGTGTTATAGCATTTGAAAGGTTTGGGTTTTTTTTCACGTGTACTTAAAAGATTTAGCAGCAGAAAAATATTTTTCCTCAGTTATATATAAGAAGGGAGATTCTCAGGATTAAAGGTGGGTATTTGCCAAATATAAGTATACATTTCTAGAAGCATTGGAAACAACTCATGTTCTGAAAAGCCTGTAAAACCCCCAAACTTATCCTTCATTTTGATGGTGTGGTTGTTTGGGGGTTTTTTTGGGTGTTTTATTTTTTGTTTGTTTGGTTTGGTTTG